>NW_020538527.1:0-26614 GCF_003426905.1 Ctenocephalides felis
AAAAGTAAGTTTTTTGTTCGATTTCTTTTAATAATATGTATTGCAGATAGATTCACATTGTTATTTTGCTGTTAGTTGAATATTAGTAGTTATTTACCAGCAATTAGTTTTGTTCTTGTGATATGTATATGTTTGTTGACATGTACGTATTTCTTCTCCTTTTCGGGCGAATATTCAACAGATAAAGAAAAATCTAACTGCACTAAGACAAAAGCAAAAAAAAAGGTGAAGGAAAATTCAATACAAAAGACAGATTTCACAAAGATTTCTTGTTTAAACAATTATATTTTGTTATATATTGTTATATTATACTCAAAATTTTTGTTTGAATAATTGTGTGGTGTATTACATATTTCTGACAATAGAAGTTTAAATAGATTAGAAATACATTATTTTGGGTGTATATAGCTTCTGTTTTTAACCTATTTTTATGCCTGTAGCGAATGTCCTGGGGATGTGGACGGTTGTGCCAGTCGCCCTTTTCTTGTGTGATTCGATTTTATAACTTTTTTGAATTTAAGGACAGTACATTCGCGTAGACAAATGTTCGAATTACCATTTAATTTGCTTTACTTTCCAGTTATCTGGTAAATTAACAAAATTATTGCTGATAATTTATCAGCAGTGATAAAAAAAGTGGCACAACCGTACGCAGTCTCCCCTATAATTTAAATAAAATTCAAGATGTTAGCTACTAGTTCTTGATATTCGATTCAATTTTGCCCCACAACAGCTATGGAGTTACTTAACAAATTGGTGATAAATAGTTATAGCGTAATAACCTAAATTATGTTCGAATATCATGATGATCAGTTGCGCCCAACATAATCGCGATGGGCCAATGATGATAAAAATTTGCCCTCTTTATAGTTTTAGGATTTATCGACAAGCAAATCAAATAATGTATAATTGGATCTAAGTACCTTATGTGCTCTACCCAAAAATATGAAATAAATCGTTTTAGATAAATAGAGTGCGGTAACTATAGCTACTTTGTACATATAATTATTATATCATAATACTAAAGAAACACTACCTAAATATCAAGTTTCTAAATTCTTGTACAAGCAGTGCGCGATAACGAGTCTTAATTATTTCAGTCAACTAATAATTAATATACAATACATATCTTCAGGAAATATAACTAGCTTACATATTCCTTGTTGTACTATATATATTGAGAATTAATTTTCAATACCATCAAGTTTTTGAACTACCAAACAATGAAACAATTCCATGAATAGTATCATTACTCAAGAATGAACAATGTTGAAAGAGAGCATGATAAAATCTGTTTTACGTCTTACCTAGTGTAAGTGTTCTCTTTAGATTTAGCATTTAGTTTGTGTTAAGTACAATTATTTTACTAGGAGTATTTTATAATCTAATACATATAATAGAAAATTATTAGTTATCTGGATCGATTGGATATGGTTTATATTAAATATACTACAGCAGCTTATTCGTCAATCATCAGACTCGGTCAACATTATCTCAAAAACTAGTACATAATTTTTTTAACCATGGTATTTTTATGTGTAACAACTTAGAGCAAAAGTAGTAGGGCTTGAAAAAAAAAACAAGATCCTAAAAATAGAGAATGCTGAGCTAAGAGAAAGACTTGGTCTAAATTCAAGAAACTCATAAACACCAACCTCTAAAGAGCTATATTTAATATAAAAGATACATCAGAAAATATATGGCCAGGTCTTGATTGCCAAACTCTGATTAGATCAGGAGATAAAGGGCCATATATTGATATACAATATTCATACAAAATTCATAAGAAACATATTTTTACCGTTTATAATTTGTTTAGTTTTGAGTTTTTTTTATTAAATTTACGATACCTCAATATAATTTGCAAGTATGCGTTATTTAATTGTTTTATAAGATATTGTTATTTTTATGTCAGATTCAACAGTTTATTTCAACCTACAGAATAGCTAGCATGAGGGTGGGGTAAAAAGAACCATCCATAGATAAAGTATCAATAAACCTTCACACTGGCAAAGAACTAAAAAAGTAAATTAAGTTAAAAGTAAATTTTATGCATTAAATTATTAGTTATTAAAGCTGCTTATGAATATGAGATTAAGGTTATTTGCATTGTAATTGGTGTGATATTTGTAAAAATGCGCTGATAAAATTTGTATTTCGCATTGTTGAATAACGTAGCTATTATTTCATAAAAAAATTAAAAATTAAAAATAAGATATTGGATCTTTTTGCCTTTCTGCTTGACTGTCCCTTTTTTACCTCGTGTTTAAAGGGCCGTTCAAGTATTACGTAAGCACTATAGGGGGGCGGGGGGTTATTGATTTGCTTATTTTGCTTATTTTGGGTAAGAACTTTTGCTTACTTTTGCTGACAAAGGGGAGGGGGGGGGGTAAATAATTGTAATAAATCTGCTTACGTAATACTTGAACGATCCCTAAGATGTAAAAAGAGACAAGTGACAAATTTTAGAAAAATAGTTTAAAAAACATATTTCTATCATTAGGAATTAACTGATTGTGAGAGTTTGACTGAATTCGATAATTGTTTGTTCGGTACGTGTTATGTGTTGTGATGAAGTTCATTTGGTTTAAATAGTATAATTACTGAATGTCAAATTGGACTTGGTGCTACAAATCGCTTTGTGCTTAAGATTATGTACGTACGTACAGTAAAACCCCGCTTAACGCGGGGAATACACGTTTCATCAAAGTAGAGCGTAATGCAAAACAACGCTAAAAGAGGCTATCTTTACTTGCAAATATTGGGGTTAGGGAAAGATGGTTAGGTATTAAATTTAAAAAGTATGTTTTTTTTATAAAAATAAATTCAAACATTTATTTCTTAAAGCCCAATTACTACCACATAATTCTTTCTTGCAAAATTAAAAACAGAATATAAATAACAAATGGATATTTTTAAAAAAACTAAATTCTGAGTCAGTCATATTTAGTTAACCATTCGCGTTTACAGTGTTTTGCCTTTTTGTGACAAAAGCGTCTAAAGTTGTTTGCCTTTTTCATTTGCTTCTTTCTGTTAAAAGTTCTTTATAAACGGATAGAGCATCTCCAACACCACGCCTTACTTTTGAGCTTCTGTTAAAATTCGGATCATTTTCAATGAATTGATCAATATTTTATTTATGGTAGACAAACTCCTTTTCAAACCTCATCGAAAGTTCTTTGCTTTTTCTCTGAATCACTACAGTCAACATTTTTCTTTTCTTGTTGTTAAGTTAATTCCTTGAGCTCATCATTAGAAAGACTGCGCTGCTTCTTGAATTATTTCTTTGACATCTTCCATATTTACCCCTTAAATAAAAGGGCGCTTAACCGAAATAGCGCTAAACAAAACAGCGTTAAGCAGGGTATTACTGTATTACTGTATTCAATGTTTTGTTTTCAATACATTTCTGATATTTCAATTGATACAGATCTACCAGATGAAGCCTGATTCAATAGCTGCGAAAAATAATACTTGAATTAGTATAAATTAATGTGGACTTTCTTTTTCGAAAGTTTCAAAATGGTTTAACTCGATGTCAAAATGGTTGAATTGTTTGAACTTTTTCCAAAGTCCCTCACATTACTAGCATCATTAAGTTTTGTTTTAACAGTCCTCTGCGCACGTGGCGGAATTTAAGTGAAGTCGCGCATCGTTGTCACTTAGTATGCATTAAAATTAATATTAGTCAGTCAAATAAGCATTCGTGATCATCTATTTGGTCTCTAAATATCACTTGCAATTAAATGATTAACACATTTCAATTTCTCGACGGGACATTAACGCGCGTACACACATAAAACATGCTCCGATTTGAGCTCATGTGACATATAAATCAACAGCGTTATGGTAATGGGAATCTGTTTTGTATACGTTTGTCTTGCGAATGTATAGAAGCACAAACTAACACCAATTACATATTATTTTGTTTTATTATTTGCATGTCGACATAAAGAAAATTTGTTTCCTTCCGTGGTGCTGTCATAGAACATGCTCTGAACGGTAAAATGCTCGCGCTCATTTACAATGCATTTGCAGAGTTAATCAAGCATTCTTTTCATAAAACGGTTTACTTCCAACGAACGTTTAGATACCGCAATTTTGTCATTATTATCTTGATATAACTTAATGTGGAAAGTAATTTTTATGTCAGTGTATATGATTTGTTTTATATTATAACGAGAGCATAAATATACAACTCATGTTTGAACATTTAAAATCAACGAATTACATTACATTAAGTGACCATTCGTCCTGGTATGGCCGGGACAGTTCCGAATTTTTACCTTGTGTTCCGGGTTTTCCTAAAAGCAATATTTCCCTGATTTTTAACTGATTTTTCACAATAACTTGATAATTTTGCAACTATCCGTCAAGTATCTAAAAATGATATAAAGAACGAATATCTTATTGAAACATTACGATATGAATGAGAATATTTCCGAGTGCAAAATTCGAAACTGTTAAAATAGTATCTCACAATAATTCATATCAAATTTTTATTTTCAATTTTACGAAAATTAGCAAAAATTACGATCACGAACTTTTCGACTGCCCGGCGCAAGTGTTAAATATACTATTATGAGTTGTATATGAAGAAAAGTGAACAGAATTTTAAACAAGCCTAATAAAAGCTGAAAAAACATATAGAATAGATAGAAAAATATAACATTTAGTCGCATAATAAAATTCTATTAAAAGTCAGTAATTCTGATTTGAAACAAGGTTCATTCAAAAAACTGGTTTTTATTTTTTTTCAAATATAGTAATATATATTTGTTATTTTAAAACTATTTAAGTCAAAACTAGCCCCTCCATCCCGGATTAACATAACTTAACTACAAGTTGCCGTTCCGGTTTTGAACTAAAAATATCTGATCACCTTAATTATATACAAGATAAATTTGCAAAGTCTTAACAGAATTTTAAAAGTAACTTTCATTGTGTTTTTTGTGAATTTAAAGTTTAAGCATAATTAAACTCTTTCTTTGAATGACATAATTATGCAGAAGTGTTTGGATGAAAAGATAAAATATGAGAGTCTAGACTACTTTATTATGAATAACGAATAAAATGTAGTTGATTTGCGGGATACATAATGTTGCAGTGTGAATGTTAGCACTTCCAATAGCGCGCGGCCCTGAACGAAGCATGAGAAAAATATGAATACGATTGAAATCAGTTTGTAGCCTTTATAAAATTTGCTTTTAATTTAGTACAATTTTCTGGAAACTATGATATCTTGTATCGCTCGAGCATGCGCTTCAAATATCTTCCATGTGGTTTTCGTTTCAATATACGTAGAGAAGGAAAATAGGATACACGATATCGGTGCTTGGCGTTTGGATAAGAAAGTAAAAAGAATTTGAACGAGCCGTCTGAAAATGTTTTTCGTGTTTGCATCGACTGTGAACTCCTTGGCATCGTATGCTTCGTTCATTCTTTGAACATTTATGTCATGTCACGGAGTACAACGGAGTATATCTCTCCAGCAGATAGCACAGTCCGCAGCGGTATATACGCATACAATTGCACAGTGCCGTTCATTAGTATTAGAGATGCACTTTTAAATCCAAGGCCATATTTTATATAAGTAAATGCAATTCTCTCGGCTGACTCGAGCTTAGAACGTTCGTTCGGATCGCTGGTTCGGACCTTTCAATCATTTCGCAACGGCTTACAGAACAAGGAACACCCCGCGTATGACTCCTTACGCCTCGCGACAATTCGATGCGAGGCGAAAAACGAACCGAATCCGGTCAAATTGAGCGTCTTTCGAGTCGGTAGAGTTGGTCGAGAAATTAGAAAAATATTTTGTTTCACTAGCAGCTATATTGAATTATCTTGCCGGCGATGGATTGAATTAGTAGAGGACGTGTAGTGAAGTGATAGAAGTGCGTTGTGATACGATCGCTATGAAAAAGTTCTACTTTTGTGTGTTCGCTTTGGCGAGTCGTGTGTGATGTGCCATAGTTGAGTGAATTTGGCGAGCGCTCTAACACTGCCGCCCGCCGCTATATATACACGAAAGAATTTTATGTTCTGACATATGACTTAATTACTTTAAAGAAAAGCATGCAGTGAGTTCTGATTTTAAATCTCTATTTTAGCAATTGATACATAAATTTCGAAACAAATTTATCAAACTTTTTTTGGAAACTTTAAAGAATCTGTAGTTATATAATACCGTGGTACCCCGCCTTACGAGCTTCATTTGTCCCGTAACCACACTTGCATGTAAAGTTGCTCGTATCTCGAAGAATTTTTTCATATATAAATACATTGAAATGCCATTAATTCGTTCCTGTTCATTGTTCAATTTTGTTTATAAAAGAAATAAAACCTTATTGCCAAAATCAAAAACATATTCATGAATCATATTATGCAAAAACATAACAAATTACTAAATAAAAAATAATTAATTTATTATTATACCAATTTTTGCGTTCAAAATAACTGTCCAATAAGTATTGTTTTTTACTATATAAATTATATATAATTATAAATTTAATTTATTAACTTATATAGAGCAAAAATTGGTTAAGTATGATTCGTCAAACAACTCTCCACCAGTTGCATCTTTTTCGAGGTGATTTTTATATGCCAACATTTTAACTAGATCCCGCATTGCACAAGAATAATGGCACAATTTGTATTAATGAATTGAATTTTTCAATTTTAAATTACCTAAAATATTTGTATGCTAGTTAAATGCGACTTCACATACAAAAATCCTTGTTCAATTGACATAGGATGAACTTGTTACGTACCCCTATAAAGTTTACGTTACGCTTCTAACTCGCACGTATCACGAATTTTGCTCGTATGACGAAGCAAACTAGCCTTTATATTATGTATATAATGAAGAAGGAATATTTATTATGCAAGCAATTAGGTCCTTTTTATAACTATTAATAAAAAATAATTAAATTACCAAAATTCTAAAATATTCTAAACATAATATTATCTGAATACTATGTTTTCTACATGCTTGTCTATTCCGCAGTGTGACATTAATAACCCTCATTAAAAAATCAATAATTTGCATGCAGAATTATTATCGTGACATTTCGTGTGTTTAATGAATCCTATTGGGAACTAGTATCTTATCGTTTCGTCCATTACTGAATATAAAAATCTTAAATTCTGCCCCTTGGATTAATATAACTTAACACATAAAAACAATTAATAAAATTAATAAAACTAATGAATTATATTGTGATTATTCTACTATATTATTACATTATACATATTAAACTTAATATGGAATCAAGTGATTGCGTAAAATGAAAACCATTTTATAATATAAATTTTAAAAATGTGTTGTAAAGCATTAATCGAAGAATTTTGAATTTCGCTCGTTGAAAAAATTGAGTTTGTTGCATTTTTTTGCATTAAATACAATAGTGATTTGATTCTGGTGTTTTCATTTTAAAGACAAAATTGCACATAGAGTCAAAAGTTGAAGTACAAAAATAAATCAGATAAAAATACAGAGTTTACAATTCCATAAAGCATTGTTAAAATAAATTAAAAAATAAATAAAATAGAGAATCAAACTTTAATGCAAAATCTTCGTTAGGATATAGATACTGGAAATAAATGCATAGATATTTGTATACCTGTCTAATCTAATAAATTTAGATCAAAATTGCAGTTGAAATGTGTTATTATAATAAAATATTCTAACAACTTTACAAATTAAAAAACGATACGTTCTGATAAATCTTTACTTTGCCTGAAGATAATCCACTTACTTACAATTTAACAGCTTTAAAATATGGATTTTATGCATTTAGGGCGTGGTATCATTATCGTCCGTCGAATAGTTTGATAAGAGCGTGGATAATTTGCAATGCACATACACATGTCGGTCATATTGCAGTATCAGTTCTCATCATATCAAACAGCACGTTTGTCTAAGAGTTTTTATTGCACTGTTTCCTACTCGCCGATTTAAAAAAATCGAATAACCATGATAACTTTTTTGAAAACCTACGTTTAAAGTCTCGATCTCGTTAATTATATGTTAAATTATTCAAAAATAACATAAAATCTATGCTTAGTGATAATTATGATGTGAAAAAATTTAAGTATTTATCAAATACATCTCAATTAAGGAAAACCTCTTTTCGCTCAGATCAAATCAGTTCATATTGTTGATACCGATCTAACATCAATTGTTTAAGCATTATTATAATGGAAAATCAATTTTAACAATTGAACAAAAACGATGAGAGTAAAATCTATTATTCTTTACAATATTTATTTATGAAATCATGCCTGAGAAAAGCTTGCGATTGAAGGCGCTATAATTAAAAAACATTAATTTATAGTGAGTTTTGTATTAACGTGACGTTTGATTTGGCGCTTTGCAGGACTCGAGAGAGTAGCTGAAGAATTGATGGGTCGCAGGAAATGGAAGCTATATCAAGAAGTTATCACCCTGCAGAGACCGCCCTTACCTATAGCGCAGACAACGAGTGCGGGCAGCACGACGAGTTCGTGCGTCGCCGCGACGACGACCACGACAACAGCGGCCGCGGCCGGCTCGACTGTCACCAAGACCACAAATGCGACGAGTTGGCCGAACCGCGACGGAACGCCGACGGGACACACGGAGGGCGAAGCTGTCGAAAGCGCGGCTGCGGCCGCAGTCGTCGACGGCGATTCGACGCCCGATCCACAAGACACGAGCGAAACGGCCGCCGCCAACGGAGCAGCCGCAACAACTACCACATCTGTTGAATCGCTGTCCAGCACCGAGAACAATGTGGACGAATGTACTGAATCGCCTACGGACGAGGAACCAAAAACAACCCGTGACGGAACGGATGGAACGCCACCCGCCGCTTCCATGACGCCGATCAAATCCGAGCTCTCCACTCCCACAGCACCCGCCGCGCCAGCCACACCGGCACCACAAGCGGCCGACTGGACGCCTCAAGATAAATGCTACTTCTGCGTTGAAGGTCAATTGCTCAGGGTTGGGCCGGATGGCAGCTTAGTGGCCACCAAGTCAAACAATGACATGGACACCAACAACTATCTTCAAGCGGTACGTATCATAATGTAACTAAATTTTTTTAATAATTTTTGAAATTGAGTTCTGAACATATTTTCAATAATCAGTTGGCCATTTTTATAGTTAACGCGTTTTCAGATTTTTTATAATCTTCATGAACGTGAAATCAAATACTCATTGAATTTAGTTTTTTTTGCTATATATTTAAATAATTATCATGTGGTAAGCGTTCCCTGAAATTCAAACTTTAAAATTTTTTAAATACTCAGGAAATAAAACAGAAGTAAGTGTTGGATATTACAATGCAAATTCAATTATAATAATGGAAACCAGTTTCCACTATGACGCTTATCAATTCAAAACTGTCTATAATTCAGTTTTTGTGTTCACTTCAAAACATCAAGCGGAAAAACACGTTAAAAATAAAATTGCTTCTGAGCATGTCTTGTAAATCCGCACAACGAAGGTCATATCAGTCGGAGAGCGCAACTATAAACTTGTAACAGTTTCAAATATCACTACCATATTCGACGTTATAGGAAAATTCTATTAATTTATAATGAAAATGTCAGATAAAAAATGATATACGAATTATTAATATAAGATGCTAATTTAATTGTACTGATTTAATAAGCAGAAAAATTTTGTTAGTTTTTTTTTTCAATCAACTTATTATTATTAAACAAATTATTATTATACTTGACAGTAAGAGTTTTAGTTTGAACATGGTATACAAATAATTGATATTTATTGTTGCTTCTTGCCCATAGAGTCCCGCTGGCAGCGACAGCGACAGCAGTGACAGCACGTCTGAAATGGAAATGGCTCCACGGCTCGGCCTGCAGGAGGCGCTGCTTGCGCATGGTAACGTTGTCGTCGAACTGTTGCGACGTCAACACAAGCAACAACAACAGCAACAAAACCATCACCAGCAGCAAATGCAACAAGCGCCTCAATTGGGCTCGTTAGATAATGTAACGTCGCTCGCAGCTGCCGG
Organism: Ctenocephalides felis; assembly: GCF_003426905.1. Lineage (NCBI taxonomy): Eukaryota > Metazoa > Arthropoda > Insecta > Siphonaptera > Pulicidae > Ctenocephalides > Ctenocephalides felis. The sequence goes on from NW_020538527.1 coordinate 10,023, forward strand.
CATTTCACCGTTTTACCCGCCTGGACTCCAGTTTCAAGCAGCGCAGTGGTACCAGTTACTTGCTGCGCAACAACGATATATCCTTCCTCTTGCCGAACAACAGACCAAACAACAGCAACAAGAATCGGGGACGACGCAGCAACAACAGCCCCCGAGCAGCGCAAGCAGTCCGGCGGCAGGCGCAACCGGATCATCGACGCCCGGAGTGGAACAACCGCTGGATCTCAGCGCGAAGAGCGGTAGCGGTTCCAGTACGCCTACGCCACAACCTATGCGATTGCCAAATTTTGATCCAAAGCATATATACAAGTAGGTTCTCCTATTATTTTTTACATTTTATGAATATTATGGCACGATATATTAATGCAGCAATTTGCATCAATTGCTAATTGCCAATAATAAGTTAGTAATTTTGTCACAAGCTACATTTTTTGGTACTGCTACAAATTAAAAAACCTCAATAGTCAGATACATCATGTATCTTACGTTAATTGTATAAGGGTTTCACTTTCAAGTTCTACTTTAATTTCAATACTTTGGTACTCTAGAGTCAAATTCTTCTTAACGCTAATCTTTTAAAAGTAAATAGATGAATGTAACATTTAATGAAGATGAGTATATGTGATACTGTCAATGCTGTGACACATTTAATGTCTTCATTTAAATTCTTTCGTAACATGTCATATTATATTTTTATATGCAAAATATTACTAGCTCTCTGATTTTATTAATTAACAATCATCAACTACATTTTATGGGCACAAATTATCACACGGACCTCATTGAACTTAAATAACATATCGAGATGCTGGGAATTATTTAAATATTCTAATTATATTTGTATGTGCATAATATAATTTTCCACAGTTTGATGATGATGTAAATTGCAATACGAAATTCTGCACTTAATGAACAAAATGATCTAATGCCTAATTATATTTCGCGCCATTCATATGCAGAAGGTATAGCGTTCAATGCTGGTTCATTATATCATATAGCGTTATTTCAAATTTTATCATGCTAATCACGGAAGTAATTATATTTAATAACCGTCTAAAATATATTGCATTGTTCAAAACTGCAGCACAGTATGATACTACCGAATATTTTCTTAAGCAAAATACAATTCAAAGCCGAGCATCGTGAAAATTCTGCTCAATCGTATATGTAGGTTGAGGCCAGATGACTTGCAACAAATCCACTTCATAAATCAATTAAAATTCACGGCTTTAACATCGCGTTTCACATATTACCGGTCTACACTACCAGGAAAGATCAATGACCAATAGCTTTTTTAAGTTAACTTATCTATTAATTTACTCATAAATCGTTATTTCTGTCAGTGATAAGACATTCTTCATATGTATGTATTCACTACACTTTTCATTTTAATTTAATATTTCTGCACATCTATGAAAACCGTGAATTGATTAATAGTTATTTTACTCATGCAATTAGAAATAATACATTAAAATATTTGACTAAAAAAACTGCAATTGAAATATCTCTCTATGCTAAATTAAATAATGTACAGTATACTTTTTTGGAAATTATCTAATGGTATGCGTAAGGGACGCGGACTTACTGATAATGAAACATAACTCAATCACAATTCAAATTAAAATGTTATTATACCATATCATATTACAAAATAATATTTTTTATAATCGGAAAAGTGGCTCTTTCTTAGGATTGTTGCCACTTAAATTGTTATAGTCATAGCCATGCGACCCGAAAAGAAAAATGGAACGCAGTTTGCGCATTATAATAAAAATCAAATATAAAATAAACGCTCTCGCTGCACTCGTGCATTATAAAATCTCCGGATAAATCACGTCGAACATTTTCCATTAACAAATAAAAAAAAATATCAGACCGACTTTATGCGGGAATATAATGCACTTACGCGGTCTTTACATAGACATTTTTTATTTAAATTCCATTTGATATCAGTGTTATTTCTTAAAGCTTTGTATACAGTACAATAGCATAAAGAATGAAAAATTACGATACAATTTTCGTATTGTTAGCGTTGCAATATTTTCTGAATGAACAGTGCGCTTGTTAATTTTAATGATGCGTTTTTTGTTACAAAATTACGTTGTATTAAAACATTTAATTTTTTAAACGCATTAAATGCAGTACTTTTAGAACAGTAATGCTTTTATGCACGTGCATTTACGTATTATCAATTCCGTCCTTGAGTTTCAAATCGTTGGGCCGTGAAGTTGAATGACATGATATTTTACCACATGGTTAATTATTAGCAGTTTATTTTAGATAATTTATTAACGAATAATAAAAATTGAATGCAAGATAACGTAGAGATAAACCGAGAGCCGTAATATATAATCTTAATACTATAGGGTAGAGTGGAGCTTAATAATACCTTAGGACCACGGGTAAAAAGGTCCATCACCATGATCTCAAAATTTTTTACCACATGGAATCATATAATAAAACCAGTTATAATAACAGATGGCCAATCTATGTATTTCATAAAAGCATTTAGTAATAATTTTGTAAGTTTTTTAGATAGTTATTAGAAACAACCCAATGGCCTAATACGTTTTCATTCGTCAAATTAATAGTTTTGCCTTGTATTGCACTAGAATCTTGAACTATATTTTCAGTAAAAATTAAAATATATGCCAAATAGAATTATCGAAAATGACACAATCAGTTTATCTTAATGGTCATAATAATTTCCACAGCAATATAACATAAATTAACGATATTATTTTCAACTAGAAGATAAACAATGTGAAATCAGCCCATCATCTTAATTCTTATGACGTCGCAACCAGAAGATAAATGGCTATGTATAAATATTCAAAACAAAAAAAAATTGTTTCGTTGGTAGTTTTTTTTTTGTTATTGAGCTCTTTGTTATTTTTAAGTTATCTCAATAGTTTTTTTCTATATAACTTCTATGAAAGCGTACATTGGGGTGGGGTCACTAAACAAAAGACTAACTAAACTTTTACACTGACAAAGGTATAAAATAAGAATATGGTAAATAAAAAAAATTGGTTAAGTTGAAAAAGCAATTTTACATAAGATAAATTAAATCGGTAGATCTTCCATTTCTGCTGAGGAATACTTTTCACGAAAATCAGATCGAGATTATATTCGGTGTAATCTTTGTAAAAATGTGCTAACGTAAGTGTCGCATAAGGATGAGGATAAATAATTTACCTATTATTTCGTAAAATCCCTTTAAAATTTAAATTAAGACATTATATCTGTTTGCCCGGTGGCTGTCGCTTTTTACCTTTTAAATTTTAGAAAAACAGTTAAAAAACATATTTCAGATACAGTATAATTACAGAAATTTAAATTGGACCTTTTTTCTCCGCCCTTCACTATATACACACATATATATATATATATATATATATATATATATTCATAATTAAATGGAATTATTATCCAACGTATAGGTAAATCTTGCCAAACAAAATGTGAAATAAAATGTGTGAAAGCATAATACTTTATGAAATTAACAACATTAATAGAAACCATTAGCTAGATTTAATTTTATTATGAACAAATAATTAGAATATGAAAATAAATAATATATATTTGATTATTATTTGTATTTGTTCTTTAAATTCGATTTTCTCTCGAATTAATTAAAATTTTGTATACTCAATTTGTATAAAAAGTCGAAGACATAATTATAGTTACTATCTCAGTAATTGGGTACAATAGTACAATTTACTTTATCTAAAATATTTGACTGCTTACTTAAAATTATTTAACTTCCAGTTCATTGCTTTCCACGTCATTTAAATTATTCTATTACGGCTATCAGTGCACATTTCATTTTATAACATGAGTTTATAACAAGATCCAATCAACAAGCGTGCCCATAACATGGAAACAAAAAAGAGCCTAATAATAAAAATTTCACCCAAGATTTCTCGAGCGAGTTATCGTAATTAAAATAATTGCCGTATTAATTTTCTTCAATTGCGTCCGTTGCATTGCGAAAGCGCGAAGTGCTCGTCCGCGATGATTTACGCGCGTCTTATAAACATCCCGCGGGCAAACGGCGAACTGCTATATTACCGTAAACCGCGATGCGATAGCGCAATCCCTGATAAAAATCATAGAACTGGCGGCTTTTATTCTTATTCTGCACAAACTGAATAAATCAAGTCATAATTACACAATCAGCAAGATGATCGTAGCGCTAGATAGGGACCTATCTTGGATACGATGAGGCAACTTGTACCTGTATCAGAACTAACGTTCTCTGATACTTCGTACCTCAATTTAGAAGCAAAGGCTTCTGTTGATAGTCCTCGAAGGCGTCCAAATCGCGGCCCGCGGATCGACTGAATTCCATAAGATGCGGTCCCTCGTTAATATTTTTCAAATTTTAAATTTTTAGTTTCTAGTATCCGAATTCGAATTTGTCAATCCTGTCATTTGCAAATAGAGAACTTAATTAGTAGGTGATATAAGCATTTGCTTAATCTACAAAAGTTAACATTTTAGTAAGGTGATTAGATTGGTCGGGACGATTTTCCGCCTTGCGACTCGGTTTTTTCTAAAAGCAATAGTTGACTCGGTTTTAGGTGTGTTGTACCGGATTGCCCCGGATTTTTAAAAATGTTTTGATTGCCAATATTTTTTTAAAAATATTTTAACTAGAAAATTTGAACCGAAAAAATGTGCATATAAATTTTTATCTCACCAATTCTAACCTTCTTCCCGCCCCCCCGCCCCCCCGCTCTCACACACATTATAATCCGCCCCAGATTTTCCCGCAAAAAATATGGTTACCTTACATTTTAGTGATATTTATATATACATCATGTAATATCTGTCCGAATGCGGAGTCTGGTGCTAAATGACAATAGGCGGTTTCAATAAATCTTTTTTTTTGATGCACACACAAGCATGTATACTATATATAAAACATAAGAATAAATAATTAGTAGGTTAGAGTGGGGCTAAAAGGTCCGCGGATAAAAAGGTTCACCACCGATATCTAAAAAATCAGTAAAGTTAATTTTTTAACAAGAATATTTGAAAGTAGAGGGAAAAAAATGCGTAACCATCACCCCGATTCTTATGACGTTGCTGTCGGAAAAAAGACTGCAATGTTTGAAAATACGTAACAAAAGTATTTTCTTTCATTGTCAGTTTTTGTGCGCGTGAGCTCTGTTTCTTAGATTACAAGACCTTAATAAATTTTTAACTATACGTTATTTAATTATTTTATAAGATGTATTGTTAGTTTTTAGTTAGATTCAACAGTTTTTTTTTATATAACCTCTCTAAGAGCTTACACCTGGAAAGGGTAAAAAGGACCTGAATCTTTACCCTGGCAAAGGTGTAAAAATAAACAATAGCAAGTGAAAAAGTAAATTATTTGAAAAAAGCAATGTTACAAGAGATAAATTAAATTTAGTTAATCCAACTCTGTTGATGAATATTTCTGACAAAATAACAGATCAAGGTTATTTACAGTGACATCTCTGTAAAGAATGAACTCAGGAAAATTATATTTTGCATTGTTGTAATTTATAAGTAATGTATTTGTTATTTCATAAAATTTCTTTAAAATTTAAGTAATACATTAGACTTATTTGCTTTTGGCCGTCCCAATTTAACCCGCCTATGGGGTAAAAAGGATCAGGTGAAAAAATTTTGAAAAACAGCAGAAAAACACATTTCAAGAACGATGAATTAGCTGGCAGTTTTACTGAACATAGTCGCTGGGAGTTTTACCGAACATAGTTGTTTGTTTTATATGTGTTATTTGTTGCGATATAATAGGTTTGGTTTTCACAATATAATTGCTCAAAATGAAATTGGATCTTTGTGCCCTATTCTATAGCAAATCAGTCAAAATAAAATTTTAAGTTTAGTTGAACAACAATTGTAAAATAGTTGACAAATTACAAACACATATACATTTATTATAAAAATTGTTACGCCCAACGGGGCCTTTTTCAGTGCGGGGCACGATGCGGGTGCACCTGTCACACCTGCCCCCGGCCTGCATTTATATTTGAGCGTATAAATAAATAAATGTTCATTTATAAACGAGCAAACGAAATTGTATATGAAGGTAGATTATTTAATACACATATTTATACACATATCGTATATCTTGATAAAGACATAATCTGCATTCTTTTGTTTTAGATTTATTCGTAAAAAATAATAAAATATTTTAAATTTAACATAATATATTATATTCGACGTCCTTGAATAAAACATTATCATCAATAAATACTAACGGTGACGGTAACTATCATGAAAAAGCTTAGAAAAAGCTCATGCCATTTGGAAGTTATGAGCTTTATATGAGAATAATTTAAATAAGTTAGTTAATTTGTGACCATTTTTTCGTTATCTAATCATTAAAACTATGAAACTATAACCCTAAATAACAATTGACTGACTCAATTACCGCTTATTTTCCAAAATTAAAGCTATTTTTTAAACTATAAAATTAAAATTTTCAAAATTGATCGACTAAAAAGCTGTTCTCTAAAAAAATAACTGAGGTGCTTTGGCAATTTCAACTCAAAGTTCGCGTATTATAAAATACAGTCAATTTGATAAAATCTTATTTAACAAACCCTTAGGCCGTTTCACAAACATGAGTATTATTTTTTATGGATATAAAAATGATTCATTTGCTACCAATGAATGAGTATGAGTAATACATATTGAAGCAGACAGCACCAAGTTCCTTATAATATAACAAACATTTTTAAAACTTATAATATAAAACTGCTAATAAGTTAGCAATCTTTCTTCTGCAATATACGATATCAATTGACAGTTTAAAGCAGTTTATAATTAACTATTTTTTTCGAATTTAATAACAAACAATGTCTGCTCCAATATCTGAATCATTAGCAATTTTTATTTCTTTTTATGGTTTTTAATTTAATGAAATGAGATATTTTAAATTTGAGTTTTCGAAACAACAATTATGAATCAGATCTCTGATTAATTTACCTTTTGTAAAGCAAATACTAGTAGATATATATTAAAGCAATTATATTCTCATTTTTAATCACTTATGTGATTCGAAAATTATCTCTATTCGTAGAATTTAATTTATTTTTGTTTCACCGTGCAAATATATTTTTAAAGATAAGTGTTGCATTATCGGCTTTTACACCTGAAGCAAAAATAATTAAAAATGTGATTTTATTTACTCGAGCAGTAAATTTTCGCAGATAATATTTTTTATTATCCATTACGGATTAATATCATATCTGTTATTTGTATCGGTGAATTTATTATATTTATTTAGTGCGTAATACAAAATACAATGTTTATCTGAAAGATATGAACACATATGAAACGGTGTGACTGACATATAAGCTTCTTTAAATATAATACTCATATTGTTATCGATGTTACTCTTCCTGAGACAATGTACCATGTTGATTTTAGTAGGTGTAAAAGTTAACTTATATTCCAAACTCAATAACAAGATAAAATGAAAACTAGTAGCGCATGGCATAGTGCCTTAAGGCAAATTGCTGAAATTTCCCGTATGATAAATGAAAATTTTTAAAAGCTTTGCAATTTTTTATATGTACTCTAACGGTTAAACATTATAAAACTTGATATGGAACCCATAGAATGCAAGCAAAAATACTAATCATTAAAAAATCTTTTATGACCGAATTGAAATTAATAAAATAAAAAATTAAATAAAAATACAAGCTACGTCAAATCGTACTTAGAGCAAAATTTGTATTATCTTTTCATGTTGACATTCAAGTTTACTATATTAATGAAATAAGTATATTTATACAAATATTTATTTCATAAATCGAAATTAATGTTCTGTCCTTTTTACTTACACTAAGTATATTGGTTAATGAGGCTCAACTCATTCAGAATGTGTCCAATTAACTCGAGAGTGTACATCAAGTGGTTAAATATTTAGAATTTAAAATTAAAGAAACAGATATCTTATCTATATTAATTATTAAAGAGTTATCATGCAGAATCCGTATTTATAGATATAAACTTATCGCTTGGCTGACCACAGTTGCTCATTTTTGCAATTATCGTAATATATCGTACGAAAGCATTTGGAAGTTGTAAAAATAATTTTGATAATGCGATTTGGTCATGTAAGCAAAGGATAAATATAAATTTGTATTAGAGTTAATAGATTTAAAATTTTGTGTGCGTCGAGAAAACATTTTATTCATATTTATTATATAAATAAATTCTTGAAGGCAAAATCGTATTTTTCTAAAGGTTTTAACAAATATTTTTATATATTTTATAGTTTGAATCAGTTTTATGACAATTTATGCATCCATATAAAACTTTCTAATTTTTTTGGTAAATCATAGATTAACTCTATGTGGAGTAAGTCATTATATTTTGGTATGCCTCATAATAATCAAAAAAATTAATTAAAAAAAAAATTTTAGTAATCGTAAGGCGAGCCTTGTACGCAATTCTAAGTAATGGGTCAAAAGTAGACTAAATATAGAGCCCTTCGGATACTACTACTACTAATTACCCACAGCTAATTAACAGATTTTATACAGATATTTTAATATCATGCATACTAAAATTTCATTTAATTTGGATTTCATACTCATATAGAACATGAATATGGGTAAAATACTTGAAGTTGCAAAGATACACTTCAGAGATAATAAGAGACATTCTGAGTTAACTTTTCACTTTCCTTTCCACTTTTGATTGTTTTTGTACATGATTTGTACTTGAAATATAAGGTACAATAACTATTATTTGACATTACTATTATTATTATGTGATCGACTTTTTAAGGATTTTGGGGGGGGGGGGGTCTGCAAGAAAATATTGTAAATTTTTTAATTTTTTTTCGAAAATATTTGGATTTTATTTTAAATTCAGGAAAAAATAAATAGTCGTTTATCTTACAATAACCCTCCTTGTCCCACGTAATATTTCGTGATTTTTTATCAAACCACCCTTCCCTTAACAACCTCACGTGATTAATGGACGCCCCCTTTGACCTCAAGGAGCTTTGCAGAAATTTAAAAATATGACACTATTTCATTACTAAATTTGAGTGGGTGACTGGGTACAAATGTGCCAGGGTACGGTAGTGATGCTTGCCATAACAGCTAAACTATAGTGACTCTGAATTAGAGTCCAAAAAGAGAAAGATGAAATATGTTTTATGAGAAAGAAAATATTATTTGTCTTTTTTGGGACTTTTCAAAAAATCACATAAATTTTATGCCTCCAGACCAGATTACCCCCTTAACTTTGCATATCTGGCCTAAAAACACCTTTTCGCATTGCGTAAAGAAAATCAGTAAATATCGAAAGATTGGTTTTGCCGGAGAGCGGGATATATAATATATTAAACAGTCGACTAATTGTTGGCTGTGAATGTGCAATGGCATTCAATAAGTCAATAATGGCGAGTGAGCCGTTCGTACTATTCGTACCGCTGGCGATATATATCTATCGCGACATTTGACCGGTGCTCGTTCAACGCAGTACTAATGAGTCGAACTCCTAATGAACACGCGCTAATGACACCGCAATACAAAGAGTCAACTTCAAATAATCACTGCTTTGGTCGCATAATTAAACAATGAATGCATTATCTTATATTACCTTTTGCAACGGCGACCGTTTGAAATCCGTTCAACCTCGACCGACGTTCGAATCAAAAACGACCGGATTGATTACTCGATTATGTAACGCTATAGTAAGGATAAGAGGACTAGTCGAAAAGGATAATAGGTATATTATACATTAATTCATACATTTATAATTGAGTTCACTCGTGGGTAAGTGGCTAGAGCGACTGGACCTTAATCAGAGGTCCCGTGTTCGAACCCGCTTCGAGAAACCTGATGTCAATCAGTTGTGGCATCGGGTTTCGCTTGGAAATATAGATAGCAATATGTTTCCAAGTGAAATAAGTACTTAGCCGGCATTGCTGCATCCATAAAATATTCGCCTTATTACACAAATCGTAATAATACAAATTTATCTCACAGAGATGATATTAGAGTAGTATTAGGTCAAATTAGCCCAACAGCTTTTCTCATCTGAAAGCTGTAAGTTTGATTGCTGTTCAAAAAAAACTAAAAAAAACATTTATGATGATATTGTATGGTAAGGGTTTTCAATCTATTATGTAGATAATACAGATTTTATAAAAATTGTGAATTCTTGATCTCTACTGATACTATATATTTGAGAGCTTAAGGTCCGTCCGCATGAGAATGCATGTTGAATGAGTTGTATAATTAAGATATACGTGTCTTCATATTGTTTATGCATTGCATAAATTTCCACATATTGCTAATTATAAGAGTATAGGTAATTATTAAATTCCCTTTTCGTGAAAGGTCTTTCCATTAATTACGTGATTGGTGATTTTTAAAAAATTGTCGCCTCTCTTGTATATTTATTACGTACGCGGAAAATATCGTAAAACTCTTGAAAACTTATTGAAAAGTGTGATTTTTTAAAAATTCAGTTAAAAAACAAATACACGTGATATCTTACTCCTTGTTATATTTCGTGATTTTTTTGTCAAAGCCCTCCCGTTCTTTCAATACTTATGTAATAAATATAACTGTGTAAAATCAAAAATCAGTATCAGTAACGAAACTGTAATACTTTTTTTTATTATTATTATTTTAAACTTGTGAAAATTCACTGAATGTCCTTTAGTCGTTTTATTCTGGAAATGTTTCATAGGAAAGCTGAAAGCTCCTTCACATACAATTGGCAGGAAATTTGATGTTTTTAAAAATTAAAGGACTAACTAGTAGTGCATGGCATCGTGTCTTAAGGCAAATTGCGGAAACTTCCCGTACCGAATATTAAAATAAAAAAAATAAAATAAGTTTTTTTGAAAACTTAGAAAAAATTAGATGTTTAGAGAGTTTTGAAATTTTTGAAAAAATCTTTTTTTAAATATTTGGATTTTATTTATATTTCAAAATGTTCCAAGAAAATTTTGAAAAAAAAGTAATCGTGCTGCGTAGCTGTTTTACACACAGTGTGTCACACACACACACACACACAAATATATATATATATATATATATATATATATATATTAAGGTTTTGAAACGGAAAGATATACAAAAATTTTTATTTTTAATTTTTTCGCTATTACTATAAGTTACATACGGAAAGTTAAAAATAAAATAAATTTTGAAAGTTTTTTTATAGTTTCTAACTTCCGCAGAAGCAATAAGATAAGCTAAAAAGAAAAACAATTGAAGTATATAAATTTTAATTTTCAAATGGTTGTGCGACATAGTCAATAAGCCTTTCTTTGAAAAAATTACATAGGAACGTTCTACTAATACAAATGTAGAACAAATACAATCGCCTCCGCTATTATAATCTCGTTACTCAGATTGCAATTCCAATGCATTTTGCGTAATATTCAAATTCGACGGTAGCAAAAATGATTGTTTGCTGTGTCTCGATATAAGGAGATATGTAGAGCAATAAAGAATCATTACGGAATTTATTATAATAGTATCCGTACAAGAATTTCAGAAGCAATTGCAAAGTTTCGTGTTCGCAATTAGGCCACGTACAGCAAACGCATAAAATTCTCGGCGGAATACAATGCGCGCACACAAACAAATTGCAAAGCGCATACACATGTGCATACACATTCTTTCTCGTTTCTTGGTACAAAAAGCTTTTCGTTGTAGATACACGCGAGAATACGCCAAATCTAACCTTGGGCTGAGCGCAATCTCTTCGGCTCACAGCGTTTCGCAACCGCACACATTATTACACTGACAGAAAACTATATATGGTTTAGTTCTACAACAAGCGAGTGCATATAATGCGAGTAACGAAGTACTCCTACTATCATTGAGTGTTGCGAAATCACAACATTTAACCAGTCGGTTCACGATCTTAAAATTCTAAGATATTAATTGAACACTCGACGCCAACACTTCTGCTCCGAGCGCGTTCGACGCCGCCGCTCGCCCGACCGACCGAAGACCGTTCTCGTGCAATTTTGTATTTTCCGCGCGCCATTAGATGCGCTCGCTGCTGCGATCTGCGATCTGCGATGCCCTGATTTCCCCTCTCGGAATGGGCCACGGGAGACCCATTTTTCTTGATTACATTCATATATCAACCAAAAGACGAGCAAATACATTAAGATGTCTGAAAAATGCAAACGGCTTTAAAATGAATATTCCGCTCATCTTCAAGCTGCATTCCGATGACATATTTTCAAATACGAGTAAAACTTTCGACCTAAATTTTACGTGATTTATCATCATTGCCTATTTATTGAAGAGAACCCATTATATAGGATTAAAATGTAATTTATACACCAACATCCCGTTTTACACGGTAGGTTCTCATTTCCGATCTTACACGGTTTTTGAAAACAAATTTAACGTGAAATATTTATTTTCACGAAATTATAAACTTTTATCTTTTAGACATGCTTAATTATATAATAGCTGTCTAAGAACACGTTTGAGCAGACTACTGCGTCGCGGCAATTTTTGAATAAGGTGTCTATGTCATACATGTCATTTCGTCCGTATTACACCTACTTCAAGTTGTATTCCTTGGTCTCCATGCAGCAAGATAAAAATGGTGCGATTTGACCTAACTCTGAGGTTCTCATAGCACGGTTCTTATACTGCACTATATAAGTTTCCATAGAACGCAATGCGAATTAGCCTGAAATGTTAAATACGAGTTTTTCATAGCACGGTCTCCATACTGCACGGTACGCACTTGCTGCGTTAACCGAGGGTTGACTGTATTTTACTGTCGAAATGCAACACTACAAAATATATGTTACAGTTACGAATTCTTAGTAGTGTGAGTCTACGATGGAAATAGATAAGTTGGGAACTCCCCTTTTTATGATCAAAGCTAATTTTTTTGTATGTATAAGCTAATATGCTGAAAATACTAATTTATTTTATTTTTATTAATAGGGCGTATTTTTTTCTTTAAAAATGCAATATTTAAAATATATATTTTTATATTAGTTTTATTATTGAAATAAATTAATATTCTTATAATTTACTAAATTGGTTTGATATAAAATATATTAATATTTATTTTTTGTTCAATGGGTTTATTATCCACAATATTAAAAATTGATAAAAATTGCTCTTCATAGTGATTTTCATTCAGCACGGTTTTTCCATATGAGAGTGAATTTTTCGAACCGTATGAATAGATGAAACCATTTTCGACATGTATTGGGATCGCTAAAATATTCTTTTTAATCCTTATTAATGATTTAAAAAAACTAGCAATAATGTCGAACATATACCATTATATAATAACAAATATTTTCTTTCAATATTTCTCAATATGAGGCATAGTTAATAACTAAGGTATAGTTATTCTGCGTTTCGCACCGTATTAGACGCCTTCATCTGGTGATACACACAGGCCACTCCCGAATAATTTTTTTTATAATAAACAATATCGAACGCACGAGCGCAGATTTTGCAATTTGCTAAACAATCACTAAACTTACCGCAAGTTTTGTGGGCGATGACTCGCACAGTATAAATATGCTGCAAGGTATATATAGGTAAAAATATTGTGTCCATACTGGGATAAAAGAAAATATCTTTCGTAAATGTCATTAATGAAATCCTCAAATTTATTGTCATAATTATATATTAATTGTTATGATTTGATCGAAAAACTTTGATCGGTTTTAACAGCATTTTTATATTGCTATGATGGGCACCTGGAAGTTTTCGTGAATTGATGCAGTTTTGATTTAAACCTTTGAAGTAATATCTGTGCTTATACAGTAAAAGGTTTGACACTTCTGGTAATATATCGTATGTTCATACTATTGAATGAACCTTGAAGTTTATATACGACCGTCTCATTGTCCAATCAAGTTGTCAATTTGTCATTATATTCTTAACCATGCACAGCATAATTGAATGTTTGCATATATTTGGTAAAAATGCAATTCAGTGTGTAAGAGTTGTGAGTTTTTATTTTGTAAAGAGATAATCTACCAACAAAATCGAATTTTACACTAAACCTACCGACAATTCATGTATGTCTAGCACTTTTGTCAAATTAGCTTACAATAAAAAAAGTCATATATTTTATTATGTCATTCAGATAATGATATTGATTGTTTGATGTACAAAAAGTAAATAAATTTTTATGAAGTTTTATTTAAATTTATTTTTATATAATTTCTAAAAGAAATTCTAAAAAAAAAACAAATTAATTTAAATATTTATACAGAATACCATATGCGTACATAATTTATTCGGCTTTTTCACATTATTTACCAATTATTTTAGTCCGCAATGTACATTTGACGCAAACTGACAAAAAAAGCTTTTCTATAGTGATTTTTGTTTAGTACGTTTTTTTCATATAAGAGTGAATTTTCTCAGTTACGGTTTTTATAGAACCTAGCTTTCGTGCTAAAGGGGAAAATAGGTGTACATATTTATTAGCAAATATATTAGTTGTTTCGTAACTTTCACAAAATTTTATTTAATAAGCTTTTCGTCCGCACAAAGCCAATCTTGTGGACAGTGTTGATACAAACTTGATTTTCTGAAGATTTTGAATACGCATCGCCAAATTAAATAATTTACTAAAATGAAAAATATTGCCTGAAAATGGTTTTACTCTATACACAATTTACGTATTTATCCGGCTATGTCCAAAATGTCGAAATATACCTAAAGTTGTCACCTACAATTTTTTGACTTCATGCTACATTTTTTAGCCTGTCACATTTTCACCAAACAATGTACTAATACAAAATCTAATAGTTTTTGGTACACTTTTGTTATTTTCTCCTATTTCTATTGAGTAATGTTTGAAACTTGGTGCAAGCATTATTTCAGTTTACTTTTATACACCGTGAGAATAGTGAAATTTGATTTATACAAATTCCTTCAAAATCTGTGAATGATTTTATCAGTTTTAGAACAACGAACTATCCGATTGAAGAACTGATGAATCTCTCCTCTTTTTATTTCCCAAATAGAGAAACACATTTATTATATATTTACTATAGTCTTTACACATCATCCAGAACTTTATTCTAAATTTGTCTGGCTCATTTGGTATATTTTGTATAAATCTGCACCTACATCTCAACGACAACAACTACCCAAATAACATTATTTTTCACCGGTCAAATTGACCGATCGAATTTTAACGTTTAGAAATACCTAAGGTATACACGAAGTTTGAATCGGTCAATTTGACCGCCGTTGGTAGGTTTAGTGTTAAAGACACATTCAACATAATGAAAATCTAGAACTGATACTGCCAGATTCTACAAATATTAACAATTGTAATATCATAAAATTTATATTTGGAGCACAATCAAAATAATTAGAGATACAGGCTGCCATCCTTCACAAAAAACTGTACAGCATTACATAATACGTCTAAAAGATCATGTAGAGTTGTAAGAGTGATCAAATCCCATCGTGCCAAGTAGTAGTCACCTGGTCACCTGTGTCCAGGTTAACATGTTTCACCTGGATGTAGAAGAGTCGACTGCTTGCGACCATTTGATTATCATCGGTGTGGATTACGCTCGGAAACATTGTGTAGTGAGTGCGAAGGCACACCTTCCTTCTTGTTAAGTTGATCTATAGCGACAATCGCACCCGAGGGCGTCTTCTCGTCTCTCCTAGTGAGATAAAACCGCTTGTTTCTTGCTGCGCAGGCCGACGGATTCGTACTCGTTTGACCCACAAAACGGCTAAACAATTTGAAAGTGCTAACCTGCTTGTGATTTTGTTCGACAAATTCCAAGACGAGAAATTATTACCTTAGAGACCGCGTTTCTTATTGCGGAGCCATATAGCACCGAACTTTTTAAACTCGACTTGCATTAGAAAAGTTAGAGCTGCGGCCGGTAACCGAAACGGACTTTCGTGCCAATAATTAAAAATTTAAGTAATATAAAGAGCGGGCGAAGCTGAATACTCGATCACTAAGACAAATATTTTTCTAATCAACCTGTATAATTTGATAGATGGACCAAGGATATAAATTTATAAACTAGTGGGGCGCATGGTATCGTGCCTTAAGGCAAATTGCTGGAACTTCCCGTACCAAAAATTATTTTTTTTAAAAAGATTAACATTTTTAACTATAAATTTTTGACAAAAACTCTGAAAAAAAAAAAGACTTTTTGAAGAAAAATTTATATTGAAATATTTTGGAAATTCTGAACTTTTTTTCAAAGCAATCGTACTGTTTTAACTGCATAGAGACGAAATATCGAAGCGCGTAAGCGCCGCGTCGCCGTCTAACGGATAAACACTGGTACGGAACCCATAGGAATGTAAACAAAATTTATACTTATTGTTAAAATCTCTATAAAATATCTGATAATTTGATGTGCATATGTCTAATGATCATTTTTGACCGCCAAATGGCATTTTTTTATACTTTTTTACTAGATCTCCGAAACCGCTAAACCTACCTTTATGAAAATTTTATCCGTTCTTCATCTTGTTAATACAAGTAAATGTTTTTTGAATTTTAAATCGGAGCTCCCAATTCTCTAAAAAACTGTGTACCGTTTTTAGCAATTTTTGCCC
>NW_020538528.1:0-29952 GCF_003426905.1 Ctenocephalides felis
TTCCTACCATAAATGATCCCACGAGAATAAGTAAATTCTTCTTCCTCTTTGCATTGATATTTTTTTCAAATTTAACTGATATAAAAACATTTGTCATTAATACGGGTCTTTCTGATCACTACGGAATTTTTCTATCTTTATTAACAACACAACTTCACAATCAATTAATTACCAATATAAAAAAAAATTTAATAATAATAATAAACTGTTATTCAAAGAATTATTAGAAAATGAGACGTATAACCAATCTTATAAAAATATTACTTTTGATAACACCTTGATAGTACACACAACGCTATGCTACCATAACATTAAATATAGGAGAGCAATATGTGCCCTCCTATTTCTTGTTTGTTAATTAAGTATTTTTTATTTTACACAAATTTAGTGTTATATCAATTTTTACATCATAATTAATGTTTCCTGTTTTCCTGGTTTGGTATGTATAATTTCCTCTTTTATATATTTATATTTATCATCACTTGTGTATTTATGTTAATGTTTTTTTTTTTAGATTACTGAATGATGACACACATCAAGTGTCGAAACGTATAATGGAATAAATAATTTTGTTATTTAATCTTTTTTTTAATTCGACGGTTGGGCTGCAAAAACATTTTACAATATTATATATATATATATATATATATATATATTACTACGTACTATATATATATATATATATATATATATATATATATATATATACCACATCTAATGTATATAAAAATGTTCAGTTTTCAATCGTACACACATATGTATAAAAAACACACAAATATATATGTATATGATATTACAACTAGTTGAAAACAAAGCTTCGTTCGTTCATAAAATACTGAACTTTTCACAGACGCTACTAGTGTTACATAGTAACGTCTTTTTTGCTAAGCTTTTCTGCACTTCATTATAAACATTTTGGAGAAATTTCTTCTTAACCTCTCTTTCTATCTGATACCGCCTACTAGGAGTTAAATCCAAGAAACGCTTACGTCCTTCGCCTGATTTCTTCGTAGGCGCCATTTCAATAGATAAACGAAATTAAATTATATTTAATTATTAACCTTTCAAGCAAGAGCCAATATCGCGAAAAGAAACATTTACAAAAATCTATTTCATTTATTCATGGCGATATTGCCAAAGGCATAGATAAATAAACATTAAAAAAGTATTGCCAGAAGTGTGCTTATCAATTGCTGCTTAAACTACATGATGGTGGGATGTTAGAATAGAATACACAAAAACTATATATTTAATATAAAATATAATAATAAAATTATAATTTTGATAAAATATTTTCATTGATGTATATCTCTAATTATATTTGCTAAATTGTATTTAATATCATGTTATTAAAATGAAAATCTGTATGAAGTAAAGTTTACAAAGCCATGCTCGTTGTAAGGTGGTAACAGTGGATTTTACAAATCTTGTATTTCTTATGCCTATGGTGGCCAGACTTCTAAGAAAAGCAAAGCGTGCTTTTTAGGTTAATAATGGTGCGTCTAGTAAATAAGAAATATTTTTTGTTCATTTTCTGGTTGTCATTGAAGCAGTGCAGAAGCAGTAACAAGAAGATAAAATGGCCCGGTAAGTATACATACAATTTATATATTTATGTACATATAGAATTTTGTATGTTAAGTAATTAATCACTTAACCATCATTGGGCATTGTTAATTTATTTACAGCATAATGAAAAGTTTTGATGTTGTTCGGACGTCTAAGTACACAATGGAGGTTCCTTCCAAATGGTTGATAGTGGAAAATAATGATTCTGAAAATATAACTGAAGTGTGGTGGCCCCCTGCCCGTATGAAATATCGCATTTCGTCTTTAGCTGCAAAGCAAACGCCAGTGAACAAGTCGGAGTGGATTAGAAGAAAAATAACTTTTGTCGGGTTATATGGTGAGAAATAACTTTTAAATATGAAGTATTGAAGTGTTGGAAGCTTTATTAACTTCGATATTTGTTCTAGACACATATATGTCAGCAAGGAAGCACGCCGATGATTCGGAATATACTTCGCAAGAGGAATTAGGCAAGGGGCATAGGAAAAGAAAGGCTGCAGTCATATCTGAATCAGAAAGCGACACACCTCTGATGGTGAAGGTAATAAACTACTACATTTTCAAAATATATTTTATATAATATTTTTATATTATTATAATGTACAGATGCAGCTGTAGCAGGGCTTCCTGACCTCATTGACTGGAAGCTATTGAGGTCCAATTCCGGCCCCAACGTAAGAGGTAAGTTTATAAAAAAATCGTGATCATATAAAACATTATATATTTTCAAACAAATTTGTTCTAAATGCAGCTACTACGGGCGGATGTGTGGCTGAAGCTCAATCGCATGAAGTGGCTGAAGCTCCAATGAATGGAGTGGAAGCTGTTAGAACGCATGGAGTGGAAGCTGTTCCAATGCATGGAGTGGAAGCTCTTCCAAGCAGAGGACAGGAAGCTGCTTGCAATTGCCTTTTTAGAAGTACAGATGCTCAAAGAGCGTTTCTTGATTATTGAATGTGAGTAAAATGTGACTCATTGTTTATGATGTTTTCCTAACATCCATTTCTGTTACAGCTCTCCTTAGAGTTGCCTTGCCAGGTATTGACTGCAAAATGGCTAGCATGAATAAAATAATGCAGGATTGGGACAGACCAAGACAATCTGATTTGGTGGACTTATCAAAAACAAACACTTTTGATCTCATTCTTCCTCTCTCTGGTGTAGAGGACCTACATTCATTGGAGACGAGATTAAAAGATAATGAAGAATTGTGTTCAGAAGATGTATGTTCTACTGCAAATTTATTAATGATTTCTGTGTGTGCATATGTATGTATGTACTCATGTTTTTATTCATGATTGTTTTAGGAAACATTATCGCCAGGATTGGTGGGAAGACGAGCGAAGATCATTTGAGTGATGTCCTTAAAAGACTAATGAGAAATAATTTAGCGGTGAGATGTTCCTGGTATGGAAACAAGGAAAATATTCCATTGCATGGAACACGTTTAATTACATTATTAAGAAGTGAGTATTCATATTTATATACTAATAAATAAATAAATGATTAAGTAAACTCTATTACTTTAAAATCTACTTAACTATTAATCCAATACAAAATTTATGCATGCATTTTTACTAAAATATAAGTTGGATAAATGTACACAATTAAGTGGTTCTGTTGTTCTGTCAACATCAGTTAGATATTGCTAAGATGTCGTACGGTGGTCGCGAGTCAGATATCGCAATGCGATGTCTATCCTAGTGTAGAATCCATCTCAATAGCACATTCGTCACTTCGAAGCGGCGATGTCTCATGTCGCCGGCGCGACATCAGAGCAATAGTGCTTACTGGGAACTTACAGCACGATATGTTTACCTGACACTAAACTGAATCACGAAGGTCAAGGGGAAGAGGGGGATAATCACGCCACATAACTCTTTAGTACTTTCTATTGAAAACCTAATACTTTTATTCGATGAACTTAACTTCATATATGTAAGCTGTCAATGAAAATTTATGAAATAGAGTATGAAAGATGAAAGATTTAAGATGAAAAGTGGCGCACTTGCGGCACTTGTTGGTAGAGTGGTATTTTAAATCGTTTAAATAATAAAAATAAAATATTCCACTAGAGTTTGCATGGCACAAACAACAACATAAAATATAAAATTAAATAGAAAATGATTCTAATATCAGAACATTACAAACAAAAAGAGAATATATATAGAACCAAAAGGTATTTTCGTTTCTAATATATATAATATAAAAATATGAACTTCATCTACTACAAAATATGCAGCATCTTGTATGGTCAAAAATAGATCTAATGCCGCGTAAAATATGTGCATGTAAAATATAGTTATAAATAAAAAAAATTAAAGGCAAAATTATGAAACAAAATACTTTGTTTTACTTCTTATCAACAAAGCGATAATATGAACTATCATAATATCGTATATAATAACTGTAATTATATAATGATAAAATTGATTCATATAATTTTACATTCAATTTCCCATATCAAAACACTTGAATTTGTATATTAATTTGTATGTATTGTTGATCTGTATTTGAGTGCTTGTTGTTTTCCAATTAGAAATATTGTGACGAGGAGGGGTTGAAGCCCCCTTCTTGGGGATTGCAATGCTGCCAGATATTATATTTTAGCCTTGCAACCCCTTACGAAGGGCTTACTTCAACACTCCAATCGCCCGCTAAAGTACCTGTAATTACCTGTGGGGGTTAGTAGCTACTATACGAATGAAACCAAGATTACTTTTATAACTAAATCTATTAAAATAATTAATAATACATTCCGCATGTATTTGTGGAACATGACCGTACTTGCATACGGTCATGTTCCCTAACTGATACCACTTATTCTTATATCATGGTATCTATATTTATATGGAGATATGAGGGGAGAATAGCTACAGCTTATAATTTACATTATCTGACCTTTAAGCTGGACCTGTCTTGTTGCACAACACACACACAACTAACACTAACGTATCCCAAGGCGTTCGCCTATGGGATACGTCTTCGTTGGCTCTCACTTCTTAATTGCCAGGATCTCCGGAGCGTCTCTCTGATGGACCCCAAGAACCAATAGATATTTAGGGGTAGTGGTAGGGGTGTACCCTGGGGTTGACGACCATCAGGCGACGATAATTATCAATACGACGATAATTATGATTATCGTCACAATATTGGTCAAAAACAAAGAGAATATTATATATTACGCGTTTCATGATGTGTCTTTTGAATATTTAAAATTAGTAAAATATATTTATACTATTTTTTATATATATTTTACTGCATAAGTAAATAGTAATTAATCATTCTGCAAAACTTTCTCAATATTTGCAACTCTCAATACAAATTGTTAATATCGATTATAAATCTCGTCGGGTGAGTACGAATCGATTTTACTCAAACTTTTCATATTAATATAATATCGATGCTGCATCACATATCTCAATTTACATCATATATTGATTTCACAAATATGGTGATATATTTAAACAAATGAATAATTTGCCGAAGATTAGAAATAACTTGTACCAGAGATCAGGTAAGTCAGATAAAGGCCACAAGATTTTGGTTAATGACAAATCTTGTGGCATTAAAACATCTTCGTTTGTCAATAAATTATACCATTTGATGCATGGTTCGAGTTCGAGATTGTACGAAACCCGTACAATCCTCCTGAAATTGATTATGTTTGGTCTAAAAGTCAATTTACTTCAAGCTAATATTTATTTTAATGTGATCTTTTTGAAGTGTGTGCCTCAAAATCATGAAATGTGTTAAAATTCATGCAACTAAACAGAAACAACCATGTTATTTAACATTCGGTGTTTATGCTTAGGCTCAAATGCAGATAGGAGTCTTTGTAATGGATCGAAAACTATTTTCACAATCACAGAAATAAATTTGAATGTCCATGACAGGATTGAAAGCATGGCAAAATTTTCAGATCTCTTCAAATAGTCTGGCATATCAATTACTTCAACCAAACTATTGCCATCACAATGGTCAATAAAAATCAATTTTCTCTCAACATTATCACATCTGAATCTGTCTTCTAAACGTAAAATCCATCAAAATTTTAAAGATCTCTCAGCCATTAATAATATCCAGATCCATTCTCATTCGATACATAAATCATAAATTATTTATTTTGATGTCAAAAATGTACTTTAAATATAATGTATTATTCAAAAACCCCTTGTATTATGTATTTGTATGGACTAAGTTTAAATCCTCCATGACGTTTTAGTCTCGTGTTATTTCATATAGGAAGAAAATTAGGCATCGTTTGATTTTTATCATATTGGTACCTTTTTTCACATTGAAATAATATGATTAAATATTTTAAGTGTTTAACTTCCAATAACACTTATTCGTTCTTCTTGCAATAGAATCGCAATTTTATATCATCATATTATCAGTCGTTATTAGTATTAACCGTTTTTTGTTATCTATAGTTGATAAATTAAGATAATTACATCCATAAATTTGTTTTATAACTGCTGTGATATAATTAATAACAGTCCACTATATTTTGTTTCATCAACATAATCATTTTTCATTATTACCATAATATTTGATTTATAAGCACTATACTACCATAATCTATTATTTATCTCCTTTTATTAATATCTACGAATTTGTTTTGTTAGCATTCAACAATTAAAATTTCTGTCCAAATCCTATACATTTAACAAATTTTCCATATTCAGAGACGGCACACATTTAATATGAAAAAATATCATAATTTAAGAAAACTACCGACACTTTACAGCAGCAATATAATACTTGACTTGAATTCGTTTTTGTACTTTAAATTATTTAACAATGCGCATATCTTTAAGATCTATTTTTGCTCAATAAGAAACTCATGAACAAATGAAATTATGTATGTTCAAATAGTAGCACATACAATTAATCTATTTAATATCCGAAAGTATCCGTAAGAGTAAAAGTAAATAGTGGTACATGTAAGTATATTTATAAATTAATAAAAAAAATCGCAAATCATTTTCTCGATTTACTAGAACAACACGCGTTATTCTTTTATGTGATAGATTGCCATGCAAAACTCCACCAAATGAAAACACAAAAGAATAATATTTAAATTAAATATGATTTATTATATGACAGTTATTATTTATCAGGTTATGTTTTTCGTACATTTTTCATTTTATTTCAATTCTTAATTCCCTAAGTAAGACTTTGCAAAAATGTTATTCGATAGTAGAAAAATTCAATTTGCATGTCACTTCCGAATGATATTCACATTGTATGATGATGATCACGTTCTTGTCGATTATTAGAAGACTTATTTGGGACATGACAAATTGGCTAAAATCATTAAATACTGTTTGCTTTTGCTTTAGATGATTCAGAAACCATACACGATTGTTGAATTAATGTTATTACCAGCAATTGGTACAACAGTACTGAAAGAACTTATACCCTATTTATGCAGACATGGTTTTCTAGTATCCATCAGTGAAGAAGATGAGTGAACCTTATAGTCCGCCCACTGATAGTTTGTAAAATGGCATCGACTGGGCGTAAAGTGAAATAATTGATAATAAATTTATCAACAATATTTGTAATATAGTGTTTGTAAATGCATTTCAAGGGGCAATGGAAAAGGTAAAGGAGGCCGAAAACCACTCTGACATCAAATCGGACAAAGAATTCCAGAAGATCCAGAGGAACAGAGTAATTATAAAAGCCTAGCGTTTTACCACCATTACCTGAGTTACCGTGTGTTGCCAAAAATACACTAGCGATTCATGGATGGACCAGAAGTAAGTGAAAATACGAAGTAAATTCAGTTTATCTAAATTTATTTATCTAAAAATATATTTTAGGTTTTCAAGCTTCACTACCACTACATGACACAGTTAGACTCCCTGCCAAAAGGATTGATGTTTAATTCCCGTAAGTATTATAATGAAAACACATAATAATAAATTTAAGAAAAAAATATACGTAATATATAATAATAAATTTAAAAATCACCTACTTGTGGGAATTATGAAGCACTGAGAGCAGTAGTGTCGGAGAACAAGAGTCGGATATTCAAGTCCAGCAGATAATTTGTAAGATGATATAATACTGATGTAATTTAATGTAAATATATGTTATGAAGATAATGAAAAAGCTGTACAAATACAGATCCTCTAGAACGAATCCAGAAAGAACATTAGAAAACAAAAAGGAACATGGACAAGGATGAAGAGGCAAATGCAACATATAATTAGTGAGTTGCTACTAATGTAATTTAAATATATGTTATAGAGATAATAAGAGTTTGGCAAATGCCGATTCTTAGGAACAAATCAAGAGAGAATTAATTAATTCAGTGGTCAAAAAAACACAACAAAGAAACGAGGACGGTACAGATAATTGTGACGAACTCTGTAGATTGTTGCGTGTGGCAAATGATGACATATTGGATGATTTTGAAGAACTCCTCAGAACTGAAGCAACAAAAAAGAGTTTGGTAAACATACATTTGATAAAATTAATGGTATTATGAGTATGTATCAATGATATGCTAATTTTATTTTGAGAAAACTCCGCTTGCTGGTATTGGCGGTCATTGCCTGAGAGTTGGAACCGTGTCACTATGTGAAACAGAATTTACTGATGCGGTAGCCTATGACTCGCACTTGTGCTGTGTGGGGTGATTGTAGGTTTGTGTGTAAAAGTTTAGCATCTAACATATATAATAACATTTATAAAATCAATATCATAACTAGTATAATATTTGCAGAAAAAATTATAGCTTGTGATTATCAGGACAACACATCCCACTAAACCAGTTACGTAAGGCATTGAATTCTAACAGCAGCTCACTGCTTTTATGGCACCATGCTTCCTATTGGATTTTCTGCACACGTTGGGAGTGACCGGGTAAACACCGGAAGAAGTTCTCGAACAATAGTATTTTGGGCGATTCATCTAAAGTTCGATCGAAAAATAAAGGATTACGATGTTTCTTTAGTTCGAGCTCTTTTCGGATTCTTTCAAAACGGTGTGACGGTACGTCCTGCGAGATTAGTAGATGCAGGAACAGAATTATCAGCTAGAGAAATGGTCACTGTTACCGGTTGGGGACAAACTTCGGAAAATGCTACCACATCATCATCGACAAATCTATAAGCTGTCACTATTCCAGTAGTTGATAATGAAACATGCCAAGAGAAGTGAGAAGGCGAAACTATTACCGATAAGTTAAAAAAATGAATATAATATTAAATTTTGATTAACAGCTTGCTAGTAACATAGAACATTAGTTATTGATTTAAAGTTTTGCATCTACAACTAACAACGTCTTTACTACTAACAGCAAGTCTTTAATTAAGTTTCACTTCACTATGTTACATTTTACTTAATAATTATTATTATAGTAAATATATTCGATGTTTGAAAAAAAGTAAAATATATATAGAAAGTAATATTGCGTAATTTTAGTGTAAGAAATATGTAATCTACATTACGTAATTAGATATTACGAAAGAATTACATAAATATTACGTAATTTGCCTGCAAAAAACAAACAATTACAATTGTGCCACTAAAGAAATAATGCGAGACATGAAAATAAGTCATAACCTATATGAACTAGTTGGTTTGGTATTTAGCCTTGAGGCAAGTTACATGAACTTCCCGATATGTGTAAATAATTGACTTAATCAAAAAAAATGTGTAAATAATATACTTCATCAATCCTACTTTAAAAAAACGATAATAATTTTAGCAAAGTTTGACGAATTTTTAAAATTAAACTACTTGTCGTAATGCCGTAATATTACAGTAAGTTCTATAATACCATGATGTATATCGCCAAAAAAAGTTCCATGAAAATCGGCTTAAATTTTTTTTTCAACAGTTAATTACAAGAAAACGGCTCGGTAGATTTTCACCTAAAATTAATCAGTACCATTCCCAACTAATATCTTTCGAACTGTTTTTGATTTTTTAAAATCGGTTCGGTAGGATGAGCTTAAATATGGACGAAAAGTTTAACACTTTTTTTCAAATTATAAAGAAACGGCTTGGCAGATTGTCGCACAAAACTGACAAACGATAGTCCTCACCGGAATACATCAAATGGCTTTTAAATTTCTGAAATCGGTTAAGGCGTTTTTGAGAAAACGTCGATCAAAGATTTCATTCTGACAAATGTCAATAAAACGATACCAATTTTTGCAAACTTTGACGAATTTTTAAAGCTAAACGAGTTGTCGTAGGGCCGTAATATTTTAGTATGACCTAGAAAACTATGGTATCTACCGTCAAAAAAAAAAAATCATAAAAATCGTCGAAGTTTTTTTTTTAAAAACTTTATTACAAGAAAACGGCCCGGCCGATCTTTACCAAAAACTAATCAGCACGATTCCCAACCAATATCTATCGAATGGTTTTTGAATTTTCAGAATCGATTCAGAATTGCGGGCTAAAACGTGGACGAAAAATTTTTTACTTTTCTGCAATTTACAAAGAAACGGCCCGGCCGATCGCCGCATAAAACTCAGAAACGATAGTCCTCATCGAGATACATCGAATGGCTTTTAAATTTTTGAAATCGGTCCAGCCGTTTTTAGAGAAAACGTCGATTTACGGCAAAAAATCTGTTCACACACACACACACACACACACATACACATACACACACACACACATACTTTTTCCAAATTTGGTCTCATTAAACGTCGAGAAAACATAAAATTATATAATATTTAATTTAATTTAATTTTTTAATATAAAATTAGCGAATCGGATTTTTTGATGAAAACAAACTTCTCCTTCGGGAAGTTAAAAATAAAACAAGGGTAAAGTGTTCTTCATAAGTAACAGAGTTATTTTTTTGACACTGTTTGTAAAGTTGGTGATAGTGACGAACCTCATGTGTAAGCGTTCATTAATAGAAAATGGAGAAAGTGTTTGTGTCCGAACAAAATGATCATTTCTATTTGGGAGTTCATTTGATATTCGCTACTAAAGAAAAAAACAGAAATATGGAAACGCCTAAATCGTGAGTATAATTATATTTTATAATTAATATATGTTACATGATGGAAGTAATGTCATTGTTCCACCATTTTGTAAGCATATGCTTTAATAATACAAGCATTCAATTTCTTTTAGTTATAATCCAATTATAATACTTTAGTTATAATTATAATAGAATGTAATTATTTTGAGGGAAAACTCGATAGATCGGAGGTCTCAGCAGATTAGCTTCTTTAAGAGAACGGCAAAGTTGGTAAGTGTTGGTGGCCCCCGAGGGATTTAAAACACTTTTCAGTGTATGCGTTAAAAGCCACTATTCACCAAAGAGTAAATGGGAAAGGGTGAAAATAACATCCGTGAAATATTTTCGTAAGTTGCTTTTTTTAGGACATAGGTTGTAGTGTTCATATACTATCTGTTTATGTTATATTTATTTGCTTTGAATTCTTAGCTTCGTATGAAAAAGCGAGAAGAGCGGCGGCGGATAGCGAAGCTTCGCAAAGCGATGAGCCGTAAGAGGACCAAAAAAGTATTTGAAGATGAAGGGAAAGATTATTGTGAGTAGTTACTTTTATAAAGTACTTTGTATCTTATTTATTTGACTAATGTTTTTGCAGCTGGTCCAGAATTCAATTTAATTGTAAATTCCGGGCAGGTGGCAAGGAAGAAACAGGTCATCAATAAACAAAGGACTACTGTTGATCAAGGCACGCAGACAGAGGAACCTCTGCCTGTAGATGCCTTGATGGAAGGATTGGCACGCATAGAAAGTAAGTGATTCATAGTTATTGTGTCTTAACTATTATTTATTCTTATCGATTTTTAATAGATCCCTTTAGATACTTTGTAAAGGAAAATAAAATTTACAACGATTCTCTTTTAACTGAGATAAAGGCACTACCTGGAAATAGTGTCCAACAGGAGGAAGACAGTATTTGTGACCAATTATTTCCCCTCAAAACCACAGAAAACATTTTAAACTGTGAAATATTGTTCCAGAATGACGTGGAAAGAGCACAATTGGTGAGTTTTCTTGTACTTAATGTTCGTACAAAATTTTTCAATTTAATTTTGCAATACTATATTTTCAGCTAAAGTATCTTACACGCATTGGAGGGAGCAAGGAGACATTAGTGAAAATTTTTTATAAAAAATTATTTAGTAAGGAGTTAGTTGCTCAGTGCTCTTGGTGTGGCAGACGGGATAATTTCCCACTGCAAAGTCTACTATTGATTAAGATTATGAAAAGTAATTTTGACAGTAAATTAAAATGTAAGTCAGAAGTATGTATTAACCGTGACTAATAACTTCTTTCTTTTAGCTGCAGCCTGACAAATTTTTCCTGAGATAACTGAACAAGAGTTTGAAGCTGCTTCGCTGGCATATTTCAGATTTGCGAAGCAGCGCTATAAAATTGTGACTGTTAACCCATATATATATTGTTACTAATTTTGATTATTTGATATTAAAAAAAACACACAAATTGGTTTTAGTTTTACTTTCAGGTCTTATATATATACTAGCTGACCCGGCAAACGCTGTTTTGCCATAAAAAATATTTTGCCGCTTATTATATTGTAATAATTAATTTATTTGTGTCTTATTGAAGTTGTAAAGAATTCATTTTGTTTGAACTGTCAGAATTTTGTTTATGATTAATGTTAAATTCAATATGTAGCTTTTTTATTGTGATCTATAATGTTTTAATCACTTATCATATAAATTTTCGACTGATATTCATACTATCCCTGAAACTAACACGAATAAAGTCCGAGTCCAAAACTATAAAATGTTTGAATTTTGGCACTTTTATTAATTTTTTATCAATTTTCGTACTGTAAAATAATGGATGATTATTTATCAAAATTGTAATATTTAGACTATAATTTTAGATGAATATACTATCTATTTTGGCATAACAATTAGTTTTTTTTATTTGAAATCAAGTGAAACATAAATATATTTATTTGATATTTTACCAGAAATATCCGATTTATGACATTGTTTTCAATTATTTTTAATTTATTTTGAATTAGCAAATGTCAAAAAATATAATTAAAATATTCATTAAATATTGTCTATAAATAATGTCATTTAATAAGTACTATTTATTACTTTGGTGCTTGATATGGATATGAATTTGTAGTAAAATCTATTCTTTCTGACAAATAGTTAAAAACTTGTTATAATTTTCAAAATTATTTGACATTTTATACTTCCAAAATTAATTCTATTTGATTGGTCTAAATCAACGCAGTATAATTATCTACATATACAATTTTTTATATAAATATCAGATTTTTTACTTTTGCATTTAATTTAAATAGTTAATGTCAATTTCATATATGCAATATGCACTAAATTTATAAATGTCAAAATATTTCCCTTTTAGTCGAAAATGATAGTATTTATTTTACAATAATGTTTTGTATCCATAATTTGTTTGGCAATATTGCCTATAACATAAATTGGAATAATTAATTTATTTGTTTCCTACTGAAGTCGGTAAACATTTTTTTTTGTGAAATGTCGCTTTTGTATTGTGATCTCTGATTTATAAGGTTTTGATGAAGTTTTAGTATCCGAAATAATTTGGTAAGCTAATCAAATAAATATAAATTGTAAATCTATAATTTAACAATTGTATTTAGTATTGATTTAAAAATTTAGCCACAGTTTGCGACCAATACTCCGCAAACTGTAAAGCTATTAATATGTTATTGAAAGACACCGAACACGATTATAAAACTAGAGACTGGAACGAAGTGAGTTTTGAAATTGATGGGCACGAAATAATTCCGTTGTTTGACCCTCCGCATTTATTAAAATGCATGCGCAATAATTTTGCAAAATATAAAGTAAAGTTTACATACTTAGACGAGAAGGAATATGAGCCTTCCTGGTAAGATATTGTAAACTATTATGACTATGATGCAAATTGCAGATTGTTCCGGAAATGTTCTTCATTAACTGAACATCATCTCGATTAAAATAAGATGAAGCGGATGAATTTCAGCCTGGCAGCTCAAGTTTTTTCCCAACGCAATGAGGATGGTTTACAGAACTCCGGTTACTTGGAAGCAAATGGAAGTTCTACAACATTTGGAACTGGAGAATTTTTTATTTTTATGGACTGTTTATTTGAGAGCGTGAATGGATTGACTAAATTGCCAGTACGAGGTAAATTATTTCGTTGTGCTGTTTCTAATCAATCACAGCATATAAAATTTTGGCATAAAGCTAAGGAAGTATTAAATTCAATATAGTTCATAAAGATAAAAATTTGTAAGAGAGTATTAATCCCGCGCTATGAAGTCCTAATAATTTTAACGGATAGGGAGATAAAATCCTCTTGGGGAAAAAAATTGTATCGGAGGCATTTACGCGGCCGGCCAAAATCGGAGATGTCGTTCAGGCGAAATCCTTCCTCAACCTTTCTTAATTTTAAAAAAAATTAGAAAATTTTAGAATCCAAAGTTTAGATATTATGCAGAAAATTTTAGATATTTTAAATTACAGAAAATTTTAGAATAAAAATTTACAGAAAATTTTAGATATTATAAATTCAGGAAATTTTAGAATATAAATTACAGAATTTTAGAAATTTTTAAAATATAAATTACAGAATTTTAGAAATTTTTAGAATATAAATTACTGAATTTTAAAAATTTTAGAATATAAATTACAGAATTACAGAAAATTTTAGAATATAAATTACAGAACTATAGAAATTATAAATTTTAGAATTTAAATTACGAGGTTTCATATCAAATTTATATATAATTTTATATTGAAATTTAAGAATTTATTGGCTAAGTAGTATTTTCACAAAATTGAATTTAAATATTTGTCTATACCCAGCGTATGTATAAAAGGTGGAAAGCAACTGAATTTAGACAATTCCTGTTATATACTGGAATAGTTATACTTCAGCCTTATTTGGATCATCACAAATATAAAAATTTTGTTCATTTGTGTTTAGGTATTAGAATATTGTGTGATGAGGAAATTTGTTTAACCTCAAATGAATTAGCCAGAAAACTTTTAATATGTTTTGTTAGAAGTTTTGCTGAATTATATGGACTGAACAAATTCACTTTTAATATTCACAATGTAATACATTTGGCAAATGAGGTCAAAGTATTTAACTGCAGTTTAGATAAGTTCAGTTGTTTTCCATTTGAAAATGAATTGAAACGCTTGCGAGGAAAAATTAAAAATTGTAGGAAACCATTAGAGCAACTTGTCAATAGAATTGGCGAAGAAAATAAATTATCTGTAACACCAAATATTAGTATTTCATATCCAATAGTTCATCAAGACAAGGATGGAAAAATAATAAAAATTGAATTGAATTTTTTTTTAATTTCTGGTCAGAAACCTGATAATTGCTGTATGACCTGTGACAATAAAATTGTTACAATAAAAAATATAATAATGCAAGACAATGATTTATTTTTGGATTGTGAAGAAGTACTCGAAACTCATTCATTATTTTTGAATCCAATTGATTCAAAATTACTTGGCATATTTGTCTTTGATAAATTTAAATGTAAAGATGTAAGAGTAAAAGTAAATATTATAAAAAAAAAATGTATAAAGCTACCACATTTTGATCAAAGTAAATATATTGTTATCCCATTGTTACATCATTTTTCAATTTGTTTTATTTATTCTATATTTTTAGCAGATTTCAGTTTAAATATTATTACATTATATATATCGAATAACCGGACTAATTGTTGTTGATGGGCATTCGGATAATCAAAAATTCCGATGATCAAATGTATGAAGAATAATGTTATGTATTTATTAAAAATAACATTTACATCTACACAACTTACTCTCTTACTCTTACACAACTTACTCTTACAAAAATCAACGTTTATTAAGAAATTGACACTTTCCTATCTTTGTACATACATATTTTCTTATGTACATGTACTAAATTGCAGCATGTATATATAAATACTGATTATGAAGCAATAAATAAATACTTAAATAAGTGCATTACACTTCAAAAGATAAAATATAACATGTGCAAATAGTAGCTACAATATCCGAAGCATATAATTACACACAAGATCTACAACACAATATTGTATCATTATTTAAAACACTCGTCAATTTATTTCCTCTTCAACACTTATTTAATATAATGTGTGAAAATTATATAAGTTCTTCTCTTCTTGTCATGCTTCTTTGGTGACGACGAATTAATATTTTCTAAGACTTTATCTAACTTTGTATTCTTGATTCTGATTTTGAGTATTCTGACAGACTTAACCTATATTTAATTTTTTGACATTTCGACCATAACCTACTTCACGGCTATTTCAAAGGCAAATGTATGTGACCGCGCAACGTACCACGCCACGTACCTACAGATCCGAACAAAGCAGTATTATAAACGTTTAAACGCGTCGACGGTGGTTAAAGCTCACAACTATACGTAACAGCATCGGTTCGTTTACTTAACATCAGTTTCGAAACGAAAGTTACAAAATGTGTTACGTGGTGGTAACTTCTGTGGTTTACTGGGATCAAATCAAATAGTTGATACTTGAACTGTATGCAATATTCATATTTTTTGTGATTGTTTCATGAATGTGGTTTTATTTATAAATTTATAGTGATACATAATGAGGTTGTTAAATGTTTTAGCAAAAGTGGAAATTGTAAATAAGTTGCTATTTCGTGGAGTATATTTTGCTATACAGTTTATTTCCGTTTATTATTATTATACGTTTAACAGATGTCGAGAAGTATATAGATCATGAATTGTACTATAATTTACTGGATAACAGCAAACTAGTTTTCAAATGTCATCCCCATATAGTAATTCATTTTAGTAAGCTGTTGATATGCTTTTCAGATGCAAGTAATTCTGGTTTTATCCTTTAATTAAATTGGCAAAAGTGTTTGCATATAACTTTCTTGAACTTTTGTCAGTTACTGTTATGACAACATAATGATTTCTTTTTCTTTGTGATAATGATGATAATGATATTTCGTTCAACATTTTAAAGCAGATTAACACAATGTGCAGAAAAGGTTTTCAGATAGAGACTATACATAGATTTAATGTAACTTTATCATTATTTGATTGAACACCAAGATAAATATAAACAGAGTTAATTTATAAGAATATCTTAGGCATAAATTATATTCCTTATTTTTTAATATGTTCCTCTTTTTTGATTGCAATATAAATTTATGACCTTGTTGAATTGTTGTTGCTGGGATTTGAAGTTAACTTTAGAGCGCATGAAGAGAGATCTAGTAACTTCTATCTCTTGTTTGTTTTTTATTATTTGGATCCATTCTCCATGTCTAAATGATAATATCTAAATTATATTTATATTTTCTAGAAATCTAGAAATATATATATATATATATATATATATATATATAATTTAGACGGTTTGTTGGCATGAACTGCTAGAGCAGTTTTGTGAGCTGAGTTAGTTCGATCTCAAATCAGGGAAGAATGGTGTGTGATATCGTCCATTGCCATTTCATTATACAGTGCCTAAAATGGGCTATTTTTGGATAAGTAATTACTTACTTAACACAAGGCATTAAAGAACCATGTTTACTTATATACATGATGACTAATACGCACATTTGTGTATATTTCTATGCATTTCGTACATAGTTTATAAAGCTTACTACCATCTATTATTGTAATCATATATGATGTTGTTATATACAATATTAATATAACAAAATATATCATGTACAAACATTTATGCACATTTTTATGCTATCTGTGCATTGTTTATAAAGAGAACTACTTACGATATATTTTCATATAATCTAAAATATTATTGTTAAAAATAAATGCTTTTTAAAATTCAATTTCTTTTTTTTTTAATTTTGAATTTATAAAGAGAACTACTTACTATGTAGTGTTCATATAATGTAAAATATTATTGATAAAAATAAATGCTTTTTAAAATTCAATTTCTTTTTTTTTAATTTTGAACTCAAACGGCCTACAATATTGGTGCATTTCTTTAGTATTTTTTGTACGCACCCGTTCTACGGTCGACGCGTGCGCACCAAGGGAGAGCAGCTGGAACTTGGTGTCAGTTGGCAACGAAATATGGCCCGAGAGAGCGATCTATATACTCTTCTTTTATCTATGACTGGACAGTCCAGTGTCCCAGCCCTGGCATAGGCATATCTACAGCTTTGCTCTATGGCAACTTTCATTGGCAACACTGCTAGAAGGTGAAAGTGAATAGGAAGCAAAGCTTTATTTTATTTTTGAGAGTTCACGCGTATCCACGAGTTTCCCTACTATAATAAATTAGATTTTTGTGCAGACGTCCCGGAGTTTATGTAAATTACTATAATAATTTAGGCATTTATGCCTGTTTGTATCAGAATTCTGATAAAGATATCTTTCCACAAAAGAGTGAATTATCAGTATTTACAAGTTTGTTTGTATTTCATATAAAGTTCTTCATTTATCATTACAGTTATTCACTATGTCTGGAAAGTTTAGAAATGTTAACAAATGCGCCATAATTTGTTCTTCATAAAGAAGTTGGACCTGGCACTGCTAAGTACGGGCTTCAAGATGAAGATTTTATATTAATAATCATAACAAAAATGCAATGTAGAATATTGAAGAACTTTGGTACTGACAGAGTTTGTATTGATAGTCATGGGACGAATGGCTATAACACTGCTTGTGGTAGATGAATTTGGAAGCGGCATACCAATCGCATTTTGGTTTTCAAATAGGCAAGATGAGTTGATGTGTAAAATATATTTCGAAGATATTTATAAGAGGGTGGGTATACTTGAAACAAACGTATTCATGACAGAGGATGCTCCAGCTTATTTTAATGCATGGTCATCTGCCATGGGTGTGCCACAGCATGAACATTTATGCTCCTGACATGTGTCCAGGAGCTGGAAGGGAGCAGTATCACATAGGATTGTAAATAGAGAAAAGCGAGAAGTCATTTACCAGAAATCAATAGAATTAAAAATGATTTTTGGAGCAATTTAAATTCTTATTTGAATGAGCTTGAGAAAGATGACGATGCTAAATTATTTGTTACATATTTTAAGAAATTTTATTATAACCGAGCAACTACTTGGGCGTATTGTTATCGGAAAGGTTTAGGAATAAATACTGACATGTTTTTAGAAAGTTTTCATAGCCAAATGAAAACTCGAGTTTTGGGAAGAAAGTGTTCTAGGAGGATGGATAAGGCCATTCAATTGGTGTTACGCCTCGAAATGAATACTTTTATTCAAAGGACCCGTAGAGTAAATGGAACATTACCGTCGACAAGGCAGAAAGATGTACGTGTAACCCATGTAAGAGGTACAGCAGTATTGCCGCATCGTATTCTAGAATGCATTCCCAACACACAATGGAATGTATTTCCAACAGATGATACCGTTGCACCATACGTGGCTATAAAAAAAATCAAACATGTAATAGTACATGCATGAGATGCGAAGGATGTAAG
Source organism: Ctenocephalides felis (assembly GCF_003426905.1). Taxonomy (NCBI): domain Eukaryota; kingdom Metazoa; phylum Arthropoda; class Insecta; order Siphonaptera; family Pulicidae; genus Ctenocephalides; species Ctenocephalides felis. Next base: position 19,047 of record NW_020538528.1, read on the forward strand.
ATTTGTTTGCATACGTACACATGCAGTTGCATAGATTATTTGATAAGATCAAATATTTGCAAACACATCCACGCATGTGTAAGGGTTTACAAAATGAAGGGCGTTAGTTTATGCTTCGACACGATAAAATTGCTGTATCAAAAAGAGGAGCGTGTATCATCGCTCCTGCCGGTTCTTTATGAAGATAGTGGAAACGTGAAGGAATACTTCCTACATTTTTTTAAAGATCAAGAAATAAGATTTTATAGTTACAAAAAGGTAATGTTAAATATTTATAATAATACATAAATACATAGCAATCAGCTATTATAATATTATTAATTATTAGTTTAGTCCACAGACGATGCGAGTTGGGGCGGCGGCAGAGGAAACAACCGCGGCGGCGGAGGAAACAACCGCGGCGGCATAGAAAACAACCGCGGCGGCATAGAAAACAACCGCGGCGGCATAGAAAACAACCGCGAGGGAAACAACTGGGGCGGCAGAGGAAACAACAGTGGCGGTCGCGGAAATTACCGCAGAGACAACCGCGACGGCCGCGGAAGCAACCGCGATGGGCAAAGAAACGATCGCGGCGGCCAGGGCGGTAACGATAGGATAGGAACTCCAATTCCAATGGTACGGCTGTACAATTTGTTAAAATTAAATTTAAGTAAGATCAATTATTTCTGAAATAAAAAGATTCATATCATCGTGAACCAATTAACATTTAAAATAAACTGAGTAATTTAAAGGAAGCATTTTTATGTGACCATAAATATTAAAAATGATAACTTTGTTCTAGATTTATCATCAGCTATAAAATATATAGCACATTAATTTTTGTTCTAATGATTTAACCGAATTCAATATTTTTAATCAATTTTGCAATAACTGTTTAACTAACACAGAAAAATTGCAATGAAATTTTCATAAAATGACTTCCCTAAACAGACTGATGATTATAGTTGTGGGCTTTTCACAATTAAAAACGCATCCTGTTTATTACAGAACATTGAATTAAATTATACAATGTAACCTAGTACATATAGAGAAGAATTAATGACAAACTTTTTAAAAAGTATCTCACCGGTACAAAACATTTGTCCAATTTGTACCTCTTCTAGCGATTCGCGATTGGTCAAAATCAAAATTGTAAATAATGAATCAAAAATTGAATAAATCATCATATTCAAAACTAGATTAGTAATTTCATAATAAAATAAGCTACCTATATTTTTGTTGATATACGATACACTATGTTACCCTAATCAGTCAGTCACCGACCGTGGTCGAGTAAACACGTCTCATAAATATATAATACATTTTTTAAATTAAATTTATCCAATAATTTTATACCTAGAATTCTCGAAATAAATAAGTTTAAACCTACAAAGAAGAGTATTATACCTGTTCTTTAAATATCGTCGTGAATCAATCAAATTTTTACCGAAGACTCTTATACCTGCCGCCATCAAGTTGTTACCTGTATATCACCTATATCTGTTACCTGTATATCACCTATCAAGATGGTCAACACTAAAAGCCAGATGAGTCGAAACTCTTTTAATGATTCAGTTGTGGGTGAGTGTTAATTTAGATTTTACCGTTATTTGTGCCGAATGTATTTCTTAACGGGAAGTTAATTCCCAGAATTTATTGCTCAATGAGAGGGACAGACTAATTGCAAAGCTTACGAAAGAGCTGGCGATAGCGAATTCCAAGTTGCAAAGCATTAGCTCTAATTCTTCCAATGTGCAACGTGAAGTGAATGTAACATCCAAAAAAGTTAAAAGTAAGGTTGAACAAATCAAAGCGTCCACTCCACTTCCTTCATCCTTTTCCTCACCAAAGCCCAAAGTACTAATTTTGTTCGACAGCCACGGCAGATCCTGGTCCGGGTTCTTAAATGGTTTGTTAGGTCCTAAAGTTAGTGTGTTCGGTATGGTCAAAGCCTGGTGCGGGTTTTTCTAGCGTGGTCGCTGGCATTGGGGATCTGGTTGGTGATTTTGGTGTTCGGGATCATGTTGTTGTTATGGCCGGGACGAACGACGCTGACTCTGATTATGCTATTCGTGATGCGCTAGAGTTCGCCCGTCGATCATGCAGTAAAACAAACCTTTGTTTTGTTACAATTCCCTTTCGATATGACAATCATGGCCTGAATTCTAGAATTTCCCAATTAAATCGTTGTATTTATCGTGATTTTAATCATGGTAAATTCAGGGGTGTTAAGGTCTTTGATGTCAATAGATACGTTGATAGACTCGACTACACAAGGCATGGTCTCCATTTCCTTTCAAATGCAAAGCAGAAACTCTGTCGTTTTCTCGTTAGAGAAGCGCTGACTCTGCCAAATTCCAAAAACTCCCCCTCCTTTCGATTTTGATTCTGACGATGCTTCATCTTTTATATTTTGTCAAAATATTCAAAATTTACCCAATAAATTACTTAAAATTGAATTACTTTTAAATGACTATAAGCCTTATTTTTTATGCTTTTCGGAACATTGGCTTAACGAATCTAAACCCAAATTAATTAAATTAAACGGTTACTATCTAAGTTCCTCTTTCTGCCGAAATGATTTTAAGCATGGAGGCATTTGCATTATTTTGTCGGTTAAAATTAAATGTAATAACATTATAACAAATATTGCACCTGTTGAATTTTTTTTTGAATTTTGCGCTGTAGAAGTCAATTTTTCTCATACTACTTATTGTATTATTTGCGTATATAGAGCTCCAGATCAAGATGCTAATAAATTTATACATTTACTTTATGCTCTAATGGAAGAACTTTTTCATAAAAATAACTATTATTGTTTGCGGTGATTTTAATATCCATCTGAACAAGAGCTCTAAAATCAGCGAAAGTTTCAAATCTAGTATGGATTCATTTGGTTTATTTCCTACCATAAATGATCCCACGAGAATAAGTAATTCTTCTTCCTCTTGCATTGATAATTTTTTTCAAATTTAACTGATATAAAAACATTTGTCATTAATACGGGTCTTTCTGATCACTACGGAATTTTTCTATCTTTATTAAACAACACAACTTCACAATCAATTAATTACCAATATAAAAAAAAAATTTAATAATAATAATAAACTGTTATTCAAAGAATTATTAGAAAATGAGACGTATAACCAATCTTATAAAAATATTACTTTTGATAACACCTTGATAGTACACACAACGCTATGCTACCATAACATTAAATATAGGAGAGCAATATGTGCCCCTCCTATTTCTTGTTTGTTAATTAATAGTATTTTATTATTTTACACAAATTTAGTGTTAATATCAATTTTTACATCATAATTAATGTTTCCTGTTTTTCCTGGTTTGGTATGTATAATTTCCTCTTTTTATATATTTATATTTATCATCACTTGTGTATTTATGTTAAATGTTTTTTTTTTAGATTACTGAATGATGACACACATCAAGTGTCGAAACGTATAATGGAATAAATAATTTTGTTATTTAATCTTTTTTTAATTCGACGGTTGGGCTGCAAAAACATTTTACAAATATATATATATATATATATATATATATATATATATTACCGTACTATATATATATATATATATATATATATATATATATATATATATATATATACCACATCTAATGTATATAAAAATGTTCAGTTTTCAATCGTAATACACACATATGTATAAAAAACACACAAATATATATGTATATGATATTACAACTAGTTGAAAACAAAGCTTCGTTCGTTCATAAAATACTGAACTTTTCACAGACGCTACTAGTGTTACATAGTAACGTCTTTTTTGCTAAGCTTTTCTGCACTTCATTATAAACATTTTGGAGAAATTTCTTCTTAACCTCTCTTTCTATCTGATACCGCCTACTAGGAGTTAAATCCAAGAAACGCTTACGTCCTTCGCCTGATTTCTTCGTAGGCGCCATTTCAATAGATAAACGAAATTAAATTATATTTAATTATTAACCTTTCAAGCAAGAGCCAATATCGCGAAAAAGAAACATTTACAAAAATCTATTTCATTTATTCATGGCGATATTGCCAAAGGCATAGATAAATAAACATTAAAAAAGTATTGCCAGAAGTGTGCTTATCAATTGCTGCTTAAACTACATGATGGTGGGATGTTAGAATAGAATACACAAAAACTATATATTTAATATAAAATATAATAATAAAATTATAATTTTGATAAAATATTTTCATTGATGTATATCTCTAATTATATTTGCTAAATTGTATTTAATATCATGTTATTAAAATGAAAATCTGTATGAAGTAAAGTTTACAAAGCCATGCTCGTTGTAAGGTGGTAACAGTGGATTTTACAAATCTTGTATTTCTTATGCCTATGGTGGCCAGACTTCTAAGAAAAGCAAAGCGTGCTTTTTAGGTTAATAATGGTGCGTCTAGTAAATAAGAAATATTTTTTGTTCATTTTCTGGTTGTCATTGAAGCAGTGCAGAAGCAGTAACAAGAAGATAAAATGGCCCGGTAAGTATACATACAATTTATATATTTATGTACATATAGAATTTTGTATGTTAAGTAATTAATCACTTAACCATCATTGGGCATTGTTAATTTATTTACAGCATAATGAAAAGTTTTGATGTTGTTCGGACGTCTAAGTACACAATGGAGGTTCCTTCCAAATGGTTGATAGTGGAAAATAATGATTCTGAAAATATAACTGAAGTGTGGTGGCCCCCTGCCCGTATGAAATATCGCATTTCGTCTTTAGCTGCAAAGCAAACGCCAGTGAACAAGTCGGAGTGGATTAGAAGAAAAATAACTTTTGTCGGGTTATATGGTGAGAAATAACTTTTAAATATGAAGTATTGAAGTGTTGGAAGCTTTATTAACTTCGATATTTGTTCTAGACACATATATGTCAGCAAGGAAGCACGCCGATGATTCGGAATATACTTCGCAAGAGGAATTAGGCAAGGGGCATAGGAAAAGAAAGGCTGCAGTCATATCTGAATCAGAAAGCGACACACCTCTGATGGTGAAGGTAATAAACTACTACATTTTCAAAATATATTTTATATAATATTTTTATATTATTATAATGTACAGATGCAGCTGTAGCAGGGCTTCCTGACCTCATTGACTGGAAGCTATTGAGGTCCAATTCCGGCCCCAACGTAAGAGGTAAGTTTATAAAAAAATCGTGATCATATAAAACATTATATATTTTCAAACAAATTTGTTCTAAATGCAGCTACTACGGGCGGATGTGTGGCTGAAGCTCAATCGCATGAAGTGGCTGAAGCTCCAATGAATGGAGTGGAAGCTGTTAGAACGCATGGAGTGGAAGCTGTTCCAATGCATGGAGTGGAAGCTCTTCCAAGCAGAGGACAGGAAGCTGCTTGCAATTGCCTTTTTAGAAGTACAGATGCTCAAAGAGCGTTTCTTGATTATTGAATGTGAGTAAAATGTGACTCATTGTTTATGATGTTTTCCTAACATCCATTTCTGTTACAGCTCTCCTTAGAGTTGCCTTGCCAGGTATTGACTGCAAAATGGCTAGCATGAATAAAATAATGCAGGATTGGGACAGACCAAGACAATCTGATTTGGTGGACTTATCAAAAACAAACACTTTTGATCTCATTCTTCCTCTCTCTGGTGTAGAGGACCTACATTCATTGGAGACGAGATTAAAAGATAATGAAGAATTGTGTTCAGAAGATGTATGTTCTACTGCAAATTTATTAATGATTTCTGTGTGTGCATATGTATGTATGTACTCATGTTTTTATTCATGATTGTTTTAGGAAACATTATCGCCAGGATTGGTGGGAAGACGAGCGAAGATCATTTGAGTGATGTCCTTAAAAGACTAATGAGAAATAATTTAGCGGTGAGATGTTCCTGGTATGGAAACAAGGAAATATTCCATTGCATGGAACACGTTTAATTACATTATTAAGAAGTGAGTATTCATATTTATATACTAATAAATAAATAAATGATTAAGTAAACTCTATTACTTTAAAATCTACTTAACTATTAATCCAATACAAAATTTATGCATGCATTTTTACTAAAATATAAGTTGGATAAATGTACACAATTAAGTGGTTCTGTTGTTCTGTCAACATCAGTTAGATATTGCTAAGATGTCGTACGGTGGTCGCGAGTCAGATATCGCAATGCGATGTCTATCCTAGTGTAGAATCCATCTCAATAGCACATTCGTCACTTCGAAGCGGCGATGTCTCATGTCGCCGGCGCGACATCAGAGCAATAGTGCTTACTGGGAACTTACAGCACGATATGTTTACCTGACACTAAACTGAATCACGAAGGTCAAGGGGAAGAGGGGGATAATCACGCCACATAACTCTTTAGTACTTTCTATTGAAAACCTAATACTTTTATTCGATGAACTTAACTTCATATATGTAAGCTGTCAATGAAAATTTATGAAATAGAGTATGAAAGATGAAAGATTTAAGATGAAAAGTGGCGCACTTGCGGCACTTGTTGGTAGAGTGGTATTTTAAATCGTTTAAATAATAAAAATAAAATATTCCACTAGAGTTTGCATGGCACAAACAACAACATAAAATATAAAATTAAATAGAAAATGATTCTAATATCAGAACATTACAAACAAAAAGAGAATATATATAGAACCAAAAGGTATTTTCGTTTCTAATATATATAATATAAAAATATGAACTTCATCTACTACAAAATATGCAGCATCTTGTATGGTCAAAAATAGATCTAATGCCGCGTAAAATATGTGCATGTGTAAAATATAGTTATAAATAAAAAAAATTAAAGGCAAAATTATGAAACAAAATACTTTGTTTTACTTCTTATCAACAAAGCGATAATATGAACTATCATAATATCGTATATAATAACTGTAATTATATAATGATAAAATGATTCATATAATTTTACATTCAATTTCCCATATCAAAACACTTGAATTTGTATATTAATTTGTATGTATTGTTGATCTGTATTTGAGTGCTTGTTGTTTTCCAATTAGAAATATTGTGACGAGGAGGGGTTGAAGCCCCCTTCTTGGGGATTGCAATGCTGCCAGATATTATATTTTAGCCTTGCAACCCCTTACGAAGGGCTTACTTCAACACTCCAATCGCCCGCTAAAGTACCTGTAATACCTGTGGGGGTAGTAGCTACTATACGAATGAAACCAAGATTACTTTTATAACTAAATCTATTAAAATAATTAATAATACATTCCGCATGTATTTGTGGAACATGACCGTACTTGCATACGGTCATGTTCCCTAACTGATACCACTTATTCTTATATCATGGTATCTATATTTATATGGAGATATGAGGGGAGAATAGCTACAGCTTATAATTTACATTATCTGACCTTTAAGCTGGACCTGTCTTGTTGCACAACACACACACAACTAACACTAACGTATCCCAAGGCGTTCGCCTATGGGATACGTCTTCGTTGGCTCTCACTTCTTAATTGCCAGGATCTCCGGAGCGTCTCTCTGATGGACCCCAAGAACCAATAGATATTTAGGGGTAGTGGTAGGGGTGTACCCTGGGGTTGACGACCATCAGGCGACGATAATTATCAATACGACGATAATTATGATTATCGTCACAATATTGGTCAAAAACAAAGAGAATATTATATATTACGCGTTTCATGATGTGTCTTTTGAATATTTAAAATTAGTAAAATATATTTATACTATTTTTTTATATATATTTTACTGCATAAGTAAATAGTAATTAATCATTCTGCAAAACTTTCTCAATATTTGCAACTCTCAATACAAATTGTTAATATCGATTATAAATCTCGTCGGGTGAGTACGAATCGATTTACTCAAACTTTTCATATTAATATAATATCGATGCTGCATCACATATCTCAATTTACATCATATATTGATTTCACAAATATGGTGATATATTTAAACAAATGAATAATTTGCCGAAGATTAGAAATAACTTGTACCAGAGATCAGGTAAGTCAGATAAAGGCCACAAGATTTTGGTTATGACAAATCTTGTGGCATTAAAACATCTTCGTTTGTCAATAAATTATACCATTTGATGCATGGTTCGAGTTCGAGATTGTACGAAACCCGTACAATCCTCCTGAAATTGATTATGTTTGGTCTAAAAGTCAATTTACTTCAAGCTAATATTTATTTTAATGTGATCTTTTTGAAGTGTGTGCCTCAAAATCATGAAATGTGTTAAAATTCATGCAACTAAACAGAAACAACCATGTTATTTAACATTCGGTGTTTATGCTTAGGCTCAAATGCAGATAGGAGTCTTTGTAATGGATCGAAAACTATTTTCACAATCACAGAAATAAATTTGAATGTCCATGACAGGATTGAAAGCATGGCAAAATTTTCAGATCTCTTCAAATAGTCTGGCATATCAATTACTTCAACCAAACTATTGCCATCACAATGGTCAATAAAAATCAATTTTCTCTCAACATTATCACATCTGAATCTGTCTTCTAAACGTAAAATCCATCAAAATTTTAAAGATCTCTCAGCCATTAATAATATCCAGATCCATTCTCATTCGATACATAAATCATAAATTATTTATTTTGATGTCAAAAATGTACTTTAAATATAATGTATTATTCAAAAACCCCTTGTATTATGTATTTGTATGGACTAAGTTTAAATCCTCCATGACGTTTTAGTCTCGTGTTATTTCATATAGGAAGAAAATTAGGCATCGTTTGATTTTTATCATATTGGTACCTTTTTTCACATTGAAATAATATGATTAAATATTTTAAGTGTTTAACTTCCAATAACACTTATTCGTTCTTCTTGCAATAGAATCGCAATTTTATATCATCATATTATCAGTCGTTATTAGTATTAACCGTTTTTTGTTATCTATAGTTGATAAATTAAGATAATTACATCCATAAATTTGTTTTATAACTGCTGTGATATAATTAATAACAGTCCACTATATTTTGTTTCATCAACATAATCATTTTTCATTATTACCATAATATTTGATTTATAAGCACTATACTACCATAATCTATTATTTATCTCCTTTTATTAATATCTACGAATTTGTTTTGTTAGCATTCAACAATTAAATTTCTGTCCAAATCCTATACATTTAACAAATTTTCCATATTCAGAGACGGCACACATTTAATATGAAAAAATATCATAATTTAAGAAAACTACCGACACTTTACAGCAGCAATATAATACTTGACTTGAATTCGTTTTTGTACTTTAAATTATTTAACAATGCGCATATCTTTAAGATCTATTTTTGCTCAATAAGAAACTCATGAACAAATGAATTATGTATGTTCAAATAGTAGCACATACAATTAATCTATTTAATATCCGAAAGTATCCGTAAGAGTAAAAGTAAATAGTGGTACATGTAAGTATATTTATAAATAAAAAAAATCGCAAATCATTTTCTCGATTTACTAGAACAACACGCGTTATTCTTTTATGTGATAGATTGCCATGCAAAACTCCACCAAATGAAAACACAAAAGAATAATATTTAAATTAAATATGATTTATTATATGACAGTTATTATTTATCAGGTTATGTTTTTCGTACATTTTTCATTTTATTTCAATTCTTAATTCCCTAAGTAAGACTTTGCAAAAATGTTATTCGATAGTAGAAAAATTCAATTTGCATGTCACTTCCGAATGATATTCACATTGTATGATGATGATCACGTCTTGTCGATTATTAGAAGACTTATTTGGGACATGACAAATTGGCTAAAATCATTAAATACTGTTTGCTTTTGCTTTAGATGATTCAGAAACCATACACGATTGTTGAATTAATGTTATTACCAGCAATTGGTACAACAGTACTGAAGAACTTATACCCTATTTATGCAGACATGGTTTTCTAGTATCCATCAGTGAAGAAGATGAGTGAACCTTATAGTCCGCCCACTGATAGTTTGTAAAATGGCATCGACTGGGCGTAAAGTGAAATAATTGATAATAAATTTATCAACAATATTTAATATAGTGTTTGTAAATGCATTTCAAGGGGCAATGGAAAAGGTAAAGGAGGCCGAAAACCACTCTGACATCAAATCGGACAAAGAATTCCAGAAGATCCAGAGGAACAGAGTAATTATAAAAGCCTAGCGTTTTACCACCATTACCTGAGTTACCGTGTGTTGCCAAAAATACACTAGCGATTCATGGATGGACCAGAAGTAAGTGAAAATACGAAGTAAATTCAGTTTATCTAAATTTATTTATCTAAAAATATATTTTAGGTTTTCAAGCTTCACTACCACTACATGACACAGTTAGACTCCCTGCCAAAAGGATTGATGTTTAATTCCCGTAAGTATTATAATGAAACACATAATAATAAATTTAAGAAAAAAATATACGTAATATATAATAATAAATTTAAAAATCACCTACTTGTGGGAATTATGAAGCACTGAGAGCAGTAGTGTCGGAGAACAAGAGTCGGATATTCAAGTCCAGCAGATAATTTGTAAGATGATATAATACTGATGTAATTTAATGTAAATATATGTTATGAAGATAATGAAAAGCTGTACAAATACAGATCCTCTAGAACGAATCCAGAAAGAACATTAGAAAACAAAAGGAACATGGACAAGGATGAAGAGGCAAATGCAACATATAATTAGTGAGTTGCTACTAATGTAATTTAAATATATGTTATAGAGATAATAAGAGTTTGGCAAATGCCGATTCTTAGGAACAAATCAAGAGAGAATTAATTAATTCAGTGGTCAAAAAACACAACAAAGAAACGAGGACGGTACAGATAATTGTGACGAACTCTGTAGATTGTTGCGTGTGGCAAATGATGACATATTGGATGATTTTGAAGAACTCCTCAGAACTGAAG
>NW_020538529.1:0-24652 GCF_003426905.1 Ctenocephalides felis
ATCAACGTTTATTAAGAAATTGACACTTTCCTATCTTTGTACATACATATTTTCTTATGTACATGTACTAAATTGCATTGCAGCATGTATATATAAATACTGATTATGAAGCAATAATAATACTTAAATATATAGTGCATTACACTTCAAAAGATAAAATATAACATGTGCAAATAGTAGCTACAATACCGAAGCATATAATTACACACAAGATCTACAACACAATATTGTAATCATTATTTAAAACACTCGTCAATTTATTTCCTCTTCAACACTTATTTAATATAATGTGTGAAAATTATATAAGTTCTTCTCTTCTTGTCATGCTTCTTTGGTGACGACGAATTAATATTTTCTAAGACTTTATCTAACTTTGTATTCTTGATTCTGATTTTGAGTATTCTGACAGACTTAACCTATATTTAATTTTTTGACATTTCGACACCATAACCTACTTCACGGCTATTTCAAAGGCAAATGTATGTGACCGCGCAACGTACCACGCCACGTACCTACAGATCCAACAAAGCAGTATTATAAACGTTTAAACGCGTCGACGGTGGTTAAACTCACAACTATACGTAACAGCATCGGTTCGTTTACTTACATCAGTTTCGAAACGAAAGTTACAAAATGTGTTACGTGGTGGTAACTTCTGTGGTTTACTGGGATCAAATCAAATAGTTGATACTTGAACTGTATGCAATATTCATATTTTTTGTGATTGTTTCATGAATGTGGTTTTATTTATAAATTTATAGTGATACATAATGAGGTTTGTTAAATGTTTTAGCAAAAGTGGAAATTGTAAATAAGTTGCTATTTCGTGGAGTATATTTTGCTATACAGTTTATTTCCGTTTATTATTATTATACGTTTAACAGATGTCGAGAAGTATATAGATCATGAATTGTACTATAATTTACTGGATAACAGCAAACTAGTTTTCAAATGTCATCCCCATATAGTAATTCATTTTAGTAAGCTGTTGATATGCTTTTCAGATGCAAGTATTCTGGTTTTATCCTTTAATTAAATTGGCAAAAGTGTTTGCATATAACTTTCTTGAACTTTTGTCAGTTACTGTTATGACAACATAATGATTTCTTTTTCTTTGTGATAATGATGATAATGATATTTCGTTCAACATTTTAAAGCAGATTAACACAATGTGCAGAAAAGGTTTTCAGATAGAGACTATACATAGATTTAATGTAACTTTATCATTATTTGATTGAACACCAAGATAAATATAAACAGAGTTAATTTATAAGAATATCTTAGGCATAAATTATATTCCTTATTTTTTAATATGTTCCTCTTTTTTGATTGCAATATAAATTTATGACCTTGTTGAATTGTTGTTGCTGGGATTTGAAGTTAACTTTAGAGCGCATGAAGAGAGATCTAGTAACTTCTATCTCTTGTTTGTTTTTTATTATTTGGATCCATTCTCCATGTCTAAATGATAATATCTAAATTATATTTATATTTTCTAGAAATCTAGAAATATATATATATATATATATATATATATATATATATTTAGACGGTTTGTTGGCATGAACTGCTAGAGCAGTTTTGTGAGCTGAGTTAGTTCGATCTCAAATCAGGGAAGAATGGTGTGTGATATCGTCCATTGCCATTTCATTATACAGTGCCTAAAATGGGCTATTTTTGGATAAGTAATTACTTACTTAACACAAGGCATTAAAGAACCATGTTTACTTATATACATGATGACTAATACGCACATTTGTGTATATTTCTATGCATTTCGTACATAGTTTATAAAGCTTACTACCATCTATTATTGTAATCATATATGATGTTGTTATATACAATATTAATATAACAAAATATATCATGTACAAACATTTATGCACATTTTTATGCTATCTGTGCATTGTTTATAAAGAGAACTACTTACGATATATTTTCATATAATCTAAAATATTATTGTTAAAAATAAATGCTTTTTAAAATTCAATTTCTTTTTTTTTTAATTTTGAATTTATAAAGAGAACTACTTACTATGTAGTGTTCATATAATGTAAAATATTATTGATAAAAATAAATGCTTTTTAAAATTCAATTTCTTTTTTTTTAATTTTGAACTCAAACGGCCTACAATATTGGTGCATTTCTTTAGTATTTTTTGTACGCACCCGTTCTACGGTCGACGCGTGCGCACCAAGGGAGAGCAGCTGGAACTTGGTGTCAGTTGGCAACGAAATATGGCCCGAGAGAGCGATCTATATACTCTTCTTTTATCTATGACTGGACAGTCCAGTGTCCCAGCCCTGGCATAGGCATATCTACAGCTTTGCTCTATGGCAACTTTCATTGGCAACACTGCTAGAAGGTGAAAGTGAATAGGAAGCAAAGCTTTATTTTATTTTTGAGAGTTCACGCGTATCCACGAGTTTCCCTACTATAATAAATTAGATTTTTGTGCAGACGTCCCGGAGTTTATGTAAATTACTATAATAATTTAGGCATTTATGCCTGTTTGTATCAGAATTCTGATAAAGATATCTTTCCACAAAAGAGTGAATTATCAGTATTTACAAGTTTGTTTGTATTTCATATAAAGTTCTTCATTTATCATTACAGTTATTCACTATGTCTGGAAAGTTTAGAAATGTTAACAAATGCGCCATAATTTGTTCTTCATAAAGAAGTTGGACCTGGCACTGCTAAGTACGGGCTTCAAGATGAAGATTTTATATTAATAATCATAACAAAAATGCAATGTAGAATATTGAAGAACTTTGGTACTGACAGAGTTTGTATTGATAGTCATGGGACGAATGGCTATAACACTGCTTGTGGTAGATGAATTTGGAAGCGGCATACCAATCGCATTTTGGTTTTCAAATAGGCAAGATGAGTTGATGTGTAAAATATATTTCGAAGATATTTATAAGAGGGTGGGTATACTTGAAACAAACGTATTCATGACAGAGGATGCTCCAGCTTATTTTAATGCATGGTCATCTGCCATGGGTGTGCCACAGCATGAACATTTATGCTCCTGACATGTGTCCAGGAGCTGGAAGGGAGCAGTATCACATAGGATTGTAAATAGAGAAAAGCGAGAAGTCATTTACCAGAAATCAATAGAATTAAAAATGATTTTTGGAGCAATTTAAATTCTTATTTGAATGAGCTTGAGAAAGATGACGATGCTAAATTATTTGTTACATATTTTAAGAAATTTTATTATAACCGAGCAACTACTTGGGCGTATTGTTATCGGAAAGGTTTAGGAATAAATACTGACATGTTTTTAGAAAGTTTTCATAGCCAAATGAAAACTCGAGTTTTGGGAAGAAAGTGTTCTAGGAGGATGGATAAGGCCATTCAATTGGTGTTACGCCTCGAAATGAATACTTTTATTCAAAGGACCCGTAGAGTAAATGGAACATTACCGTCGACAAGGCAGAAAGATGTACGTGTAACCCATGTAAGAGGTACAGCAGTATTGCCGCATCGTATTCTAGAATGCATTCCCAACACACAATGGAATGTATTTCCAACAGATGATACCGTTGCACCATACGTGGCTATAAAAAAAAATCAAACATGTAATAGTACATGCATGAGATGCGAAGGATGTAAGATTTGTTTGCATACGTACACATGCAGTTGCATAGATTATTTGATAAGATCAAATATTTGCAAACACATCCACGCATGTGTAAGGGTTTACAAAATGAAGGGCGTTAGTTTATGCTTCGACACGATAAAATTGCTGTATCAAAAAGAGGAGCGTGTATCATCGCTCCTGCCGGTTCTTTATGAAGATAGTGGAAACGTGAAGGAATACTTCCTACATTTTTTTAAAGATCAAGAAATAAGATTTTATAGTTACAAAAAGGTAATGTTAAATATTTATAATAATACATAAATACATAGCAATCAGCTATTATAATATTATTAATTATTAGTTTAGTCCACAGACGATGCGAGTTGGGGCGGCGGCAGAGGAAACAACCGCGGCGGCGGAGGAAACAACCGCGGCGGCATAGAAAACAACCGCGGCGGCATAGAAAACAACCGCGGCGGCATAGAAAACAACCGCGAGGGAAACAACTGGGGCGGCAGAGGAAACAACAGTGGCGGTCGCGGAAATTACCGCAGAGACAACCGCGACGGCCGCGGAAGCAACCGCGATGGGCAAAGAAACGATCGCGGCGGCCAGGGCGGTAACGATAGGATAGGAACTCCAATTCCAATGGTACGGCTGTACAATTTGTTAAAATTAAATTTAAGTAAGATCAATTATTTCTGAAATAAAAAGATTCATATCATCGTGAACCAATTAACATTTAAAATAAACTGAGTAATTTAAAGGAAGCATTTTTATGTGACCATAAATATTAAAAATGATAACTTTGTTCTAGATTTATCATCAGCTATAAAATATATAGCACATTAATTTTTGTTCTAATGATTTAACCGAATTCAATATTTTTAATCAATTTTGCAATAACTGTTTAACTAACACAGAAAAATTGCAATGAAATTTTCATAAAATGACTTCCCTAAACAGACTGATGATTATAGTTGTGGGCTTTTCACAATTAAAAACGCATCCTGTTTATTACAGAACATTGAATTAAATTATACAATGTAACCTAGTACATATAGAGAAGAATTAATGACAAACTTTTTAAAAAGTATCTCACCGGTACAAAACATTTGTCCAATTTGTACCTCTTCTAGCGATTCGCGATTGGTCAAAATCAAAATTGTAAATAATGAATCAAAAATTGAATAAATCATCATATTCAAAACTAGATTAGTAATTTCATAATAAAATAAGCTACCTATATTTTTGTTGATATACGATACACTATGTTACCCTAATCAGTCAGTCACCGACCGTGGTCGAGTAAACACGTCTCATAAATATATAATACATTTTTTAAATTAAATTTATCCAATAATTTTATACCTAGAATTCTCGAAATAAATAAGTTTAAACCTACAAAGAAGAGTATTATACCTGTTCTTTAAATATCGTCGTGAATCAATCAAATTTTTACCGAAGACTCTTATACCTGCCGCCATCAAGTTGTTACCTGTATATCACCTATATCTGTTACCTGTATATCACCTATCAAGATGGTCAACACTAAAAGCCAGATGAGTCGAAACTCTTTTAATGATTCAGTTGTGGGTGAGTGTTAATTTAGATTTTACCGTTATTTGTGCCGAATGTATTTCTTAACGGGAAGTTAATTCCCAGAATTTATTGCTCAATGAGAGGGACAGACTAATTGCAAAGCTTACGAAAGAGCTGGCGATAGCGAATTCCAAGTTGCAAAGCATTAGCTCTAATTCTTCCAATGTGCAACGTGAAGTGAATGTAACATCCAAAAAAGTTAAAAGTAAGGTTGAACAAATCAAAGCGTCCACTCCACTTCCTTCATCCTTTTCCTCACCAAAGCCCAAAGTACTAATTTTGTTCGACAGCCACGGCAGATCCTGGTCCGGGTTCTTAAATGGTTTGTTAGGTCCTAAAGTTAGTGTGTTCGGTATGGTCAAAGCCTGGTGCGGGTTTTTCTAGCGTGGTCGCTGGCATTGGGGATCTGGTTGGTGATTTTGGTGTTCGGGATCATGTTGTTGTTATGGCCGGGACGAACGACGCTGACTCTGATTATGCTATTCGTGATGCGCTAGAGTTCGCCCGTCGATCATGCAGTAAAACAAACCTTTGTTTTGTTACAATTCCCTTTCGATATGACAATCATGGCCTGAATTCTAGAATTTCCCAATTAAATCGTTGTATTTATCGTGATTTTAATCATGGTAAATTCAGGGGTGTTAAGGTCTTTGATGTCAATAGATACGTTGATAGACTCGACTACACAAGGCATGGTCTCCATTTCCTTTCAAATGCAAAGCAGAAACTCTGTCGTTTTCTCGTTAGAGAAGCGCTGACTCTGCCAAATTCCAAAAACTCCCCCTCCTTTCGATTTTGATTCTGACGATGCTTCATCTTTTATATTTTGTCAAAATATTCAAAATTTACCCAATAAATTACTTAAAATTGAATTACTTTTAAATGACTATAAGCCTTATTTTTTATGCTTTTCGGAACATTGGCTTAACGAATCTAAACCCAAATTAATTAAATTAAACGGTTACTATCTAAGTTCCTCTTTCTGCCGAAATGATTTTAAGCATGGAGGCATTTGCATTATTTTGTCGGTTAAAATTAAATGTAATAACATTATAACAAATATTGCACCTGTTGAATTTTTTTTTGAATTTTGCGCTGTAGAAGTCAATTTTTCTCATACTACTTATTGTATTATTTGCGTATATAGAGCTCCAGATCAAGATGCTAATAAATTTATACATTTACTTTATGCTCTAATGGAAGAACTTTTTCATAAAAATAACTATTATTGTTTGCGGTGATTTTAATATCCATCTGAACAAGAGCTCTAAAATCAGCGAAAGTTTCAAATCTAGTATGGATTCATTTGGTTTATTTCCTACCATAAATGATCCCACGAGAATAAGTAATTCTTCTTCCTCTTGCATTGATATTTTTTTTCAAATTTAACTGATATAAAAACATTTGTCATTAATACGGGTCTTTCTGATCACTACGGAATTTTTCTATCTTTATTAAACAACACAACTTCACAATCAATTAATTACCAATATAAAAAAAAATTTAATAATAATAATAAACTGTTATTCAAAGAATTATTAGAAAATGAGACGTATAACCAATCTTATAAAAATATTACTTTTGATAACACCTTGATAGTACACACAACGCTATGCTACCATAACATTAAATATAGGAGAGCAATATGTGCCCCTCCTATTTCTTGTTTGTTAATTAATAGTATTTTATTATTTTACACAAATTTAGTGTTAATATCAATTTTTACATCATAATTAATGTTTCCTGTTTTTCCTGGTTTGGTATGTATAATTTCCTCTTTTTATATATTTATATTTATCATCACTTGTGTATTTATGTTAAATGTTTTTTTTTTAGATTACTGAATGATGACACACATCAAGTGTCGAAACGTATAATGGAATAAATAATTTTGTTATTTAATCTTTTTTTAATTCGACGGTTGGGCTGCAAAAACATTTTACAAATATATATATATATATATATATATATATATATATTACCGTACTATATATATATATATATATATATATATATATATATATATATATACCACATCTAATGTATATAAAAATGTTCAGTTTTCAATCGTAATACACACATATGTATAAAAAACACACAAATATATATGTATATGATATTACAACTAGTTGAAAACAAAGCTTCGTTCGTTCATAAAATACTGAACTTTTCACAGACGCTACTAGTGTTACATAGTAACGTCTTTTTTGCTAAGCTTTTCTGCACTTCATTATAAACATTTTGGAGAAATTTCTTCTTAACCTCTCTTTCTATCTGATACCGCCTACTAGGAGTTAAATCCAAGAAACGCTTACGTCCTTCGCCTGATTTCTTCGTAGGCGCCATTTCAATAGATAAACGAAATTAAATTATATTTAATTATTAACCTTTCAAGCAAGAGCCAATATCGCGAAAAAGAAACATTTACAAAAATCTATTTCATTTATTCATGGCGATATTGCCAAAGGCATAGATAAATAAACATTAAAAAAGTATTGCCAGAAGTGTGCTTATCAATTGCTGCTTAAACTACATGATGGTGGGATGTTAGAATAGAATACACAAAAACTATATATTTAATATAAAATATAATAATAAAATTATAATTTTGATAAAATATTTTCATTGATGTATATCTCTAATTATATTTGCTAAATTGTATTTAATATCATGTTATTAAAATGAAAATCTGTATGAAGTAAAGTTTACAAAGCCATGCTCGTTGTAAGGTGGTAACAGTGGATTTTACAAATCTTGTATTTCTTATGCCTATGGTGGCCAGACTTCTAAGAAAAGCAAAGCGTGCTTTTTAGGTTAATAATGGTGCGTCTAGTAAATAAGAAATATTTTTTGTTCATTTTCTGGTTGTCATTGAAGCAGTGCAGAAGCAGTAACAAGAAGATAAAATGGCCCGGTAAGTATACATACAATTTATATATTTATGTACATATAGAATTTTGTATGTTAAGTAATTAATCACTTAACCATCATTGGGCATTGTTAATTTATTTACAGCATAATGAAAAGTTTTGATGTTGTTCGGACGTCTAAGTACACAATGGAGGTTCCTTCCAAATGGTTGATAGTGGAAAATAATGATTCTGAAAATATAACTGAAGTGTGGTGGCCCCCTGCCCGTATGAAATATCGCATTTCGTCTTTAGCTGCAAAGCAAACGCCAGTGAACAAGTCGGAGTGGATTAGAAGAAAAATAACTTTTGTCGGGTTATATGGTGAGAAATAACTTTTAAATATGAAGTATTGAAGTGTTGGAAGCTTTATTAACTTCGATATTTGTTCTAGACACATATATGTCAGCAAGGAAGCACGCCGATGATTCGGAATATACTTCGCAAGAGGAATTAGGCAAGGGGCATAGGAAAAGAAAGGCTGCAGTCATATCTGAATCAGAAAGCGACACACCTCTGATGGTGAAGGTAATAAACTACTACATTTTCAAAATATATTTTATATAATATTTTTATATTATTATAATGTACAGATGCAGCTGTAGCAGGGCTTCCTGACCTCATTGACTGGAAGCTATTGAGGTCCAATTCCGGCCCCAACGTAAGAGGTAAGTTTATAAAAAAATCGTGATCATATAAAACATTATATATTTTCAAACAAATTTGTTCTAAATGCAGCTACTACGGGCGGATGTGTGGCTGAAGCTCAATCGCATGAAGTGGCTGAAGCTCCAATGAATGGAGTGGAAGCTGTTAGAACGCATGGAGTGGAAGCTGTTCCAATGCATGGAGTGGAAGCTCTTCCAAGCAGAGGACAGGAAGCTGCTTGCAATTGCCTTTTTAGAAGTACAGATGCTCAAAGAGCGTTTCTTGATTATTGAATGTGAGTAAAATGTGACTCATTGTTTATGATGTTTTCCTAACATCCATTTCTGTTACAGCTCTCCTTAGAGTTGCCTTGCCAGGTATTGACTGCAAAATGGCTAGCATGAATAAAATAATGCAGGATTGGGACAGACCAAGACAATCTGATTTGGTGGACTTATCAAAAACAAACACTTTTGATCTCATTCTTCCTCTCTCTGGTGTAGAGGACCTACATTCATTGGAGACGAGATTAAAAGATAATGAAGAATTGTGTTCAGAAGATGTATGTTCTACTGCAAATTTATTAATGATTTCTGTGTGTGCATATGTATGTATGTACTCATGTTTTTATTCATGATTGTTTTAGGAAACATTATCGCCAGGATTGGTGGGAAGACGAGCGAAGATCATTTGAGTGATGTCCTTAAAAGACTAATGAGAAATAATTTAGCGGTGAGATGTTCCTGGTATGGAAACAAGGAAAATATTCCATTGCATGGAACACGTTTAATTACATTATTAAGAAGTGAGTATTCATATTTATATACTAATAAATAAATAAATGATTAAGTAAACTCTATTACTTTAAAATCTACTTAACTATTAATCCAATACAAAATTTATGCATGCATTTTTACTAAAATATAAGTTGGATAAATGTACACAATTAAGTGGTTCTGTTGTTCTGTCAACATCAGTTAGATATTGCTAAGATGTCGTACGGTGGTCGCGAGTCAGATATCGCAATGCGATGTCTATCCTAGTGTAGAATCCATCTCAATAGCACATTCGTCACTTCGAAGCGGCGATGTCTCATGTCGCCGGCGCGACATCAGAGCAATAGTGCTTACTGGGAACTTACAGCACGATATGTTTACCTGACACTAAACTGAATCACGAAGGTCAAGGGGAAGAGGGGGATAATCACGCCACATAACTCTTTAGTACTTTCTATTGAAAACCTAATACTTTTATTCGATGAACTTAACTTCATATATGTAAGCTGTCAATGAAAATTTATGAAATAGAGTATGAAAGATGAAAGATTTAAGATGAAAAGTGGCGCACTTGCGGCACTTGTTGGTAGAGTGGTATTTTAAATCGTTTAAATAATAAAAATAAAATATTCCACTAGAGTTTGCATGGCACAAACAACAACATAAAATATAAAATTAAATAGAAAATGATTCTAATATCAGAACATTACAAACAAAAAGAGAATATATATAGAACCAAAAGGTATTTTCGTTTCTAATATATATAATATAAAAATATGAACTTCATCTACTACAAAATATGCAGCATCTTGTATGGTCAAAAATAGATCTAATGCCGCGTAAAATATGTGCATGTAAAATATAGTTATAAATAAAAAAAATTAAAGGCAAAATTATGAAACAAAATACTTTGTTTTACTTCTTATCAACAAAGCGATAATATGAACTATCATAATATCGTATATAATAACTGTAATTATATAATGATAAAATTGATTCATATAATTTTACATTCAATTTCCCATATCAAAACACTTGAATTTGTATATTAATTTGTATGTATTGTTGATCTGTATTTGAGTGCTTGTTGTTTTCCAATTAGAAATATTGTGACGAGGAGGGGTTGAAGCCCCCTTCTTGGGGATTGCAATGCTGCCAGATATTATATTTTAGCCTTGCAACCCCTTACGAAGGGCTTACTTCAACACTCCAATCGCCCGCTAAAGTACCTGTAATTACCTGTGGGGGTTAGTAGCTACTATACGAATGAAACCAAGATTACTTTTATAACTAAATCTATTAAAATAATTAATAATACATTCCGCATGTATTTGTGGAACATGACCGTACTTGCATACGGTCATGTTCCCTAACTGATACCACTTATTCTTATATCATGGTATCTATATTTATATGGAGATATGAGGGGAGAATAGCTACAGCTTATAATTTACATTATCTGACCTTTAAGCTGGACCTGTCTTGTTGCACAACACACACACAACTAACACTAACGTATCCCAAGGCGTTCGCCTATGGGATACGTCTTCGTTGGCTCTCACTTCTTAATTGCCAGGATCTCCGGAGCGTCTCTCTGATGGACCCCAAGAACCAATAGATATTTAGGGGTAGTGGTAGGGGTGTACCCTGGGGTTGACGACCATCAGGCGACGATAATTATCAATACGACGATAATTATGATTATCGTCACAATATTGGTCAAAAACAAAGAGAATATTATATATTACGCGTTTCATGATGTGTCTTTTGAATATTTAAAATTAGTAAAATATATTTATACTATTTTTTTATATATATTTTACTGCATAAGTAAATAGTAATTAATCATTCTGCAAAACTTTCTCAATATTTGCAACTCTCAATACAAATTGTTAATATCGATTATAAATCTCGTCGGGTGAGTACGAATCGATTTTACTCAAACTTTTCATATTAATATAATATCGATGCTGCATCACATATCTCAATTTACATCATATATTGATTTCACAAATATGGTGATATATTTAAACAAATGAATAA
The DNA here is from genome assembly GCF_003426905.1 of Ctenocephalides felis. Classification (NCBI taxonomy): domain Eukaryota; kingdom Metazoa; phylum Arthropoda; class Insecta; order Siphonaptera; family Pulicidae; genus Ctenocephalides; species Ctenocephalides felis. Next base: position 11,571 of record NW_020538529.1, read on the forward strand.
TTTGCCGAAGATTAGAAATAACTTGTACCAGAGATCAGGTAAGTCAGATAAAGGCCACAAGATTTTGGTTAATGACAAATCTTGTGGCATTAAAACATCTTCGTTTGTCAATAAATTATACCATTTGATGCATGGTTCGAGTTCGAGATTGTACGAAACCCGTACAATCCTCCTGAAATTGATTATGTTTGGTCTAAAAGTCAATTTACTTCAAGCTAATATTTATTTTAATGTGATCTTTTTGAAGTGTGTGCCTCAAAATCATGAAATGTGTTAAAATTCATGCAACTAAACAGAAACAACCATGTTATTTAACATTCGGTGTTTATGCTTAGGCTCAAATGCAGATAGGAGTCTTTGTAATGGATCGAAAACTATTTTCACAATCACAGAAATAAATTTGAATGTCCATGACAGGATTGAAAGCATGGCAAAATTTTCAGATCTCTTCAAATAGTCTGGCATATCAATTACTTCAACCAAACTATTGCCATCACAATGGTCAATAAAAATCAATTTTCTCTCAACATTATCACATCTGAATCTGTCTTCTAAACGTAAAATCCATCAAAATTTTAAAGATCTCTCAGCCATTAATAATATCCAGATCCATTCTCATTCGATACATAAATCATAAATTATTTATTTTGATGTCAAAAATGTACTTTAAATATAATGTATTATTCAAAAACCCCTTGTATTATGTATTTGTATGGACTAAGTTTAAATCCTCCATGACGTTTTAGTCTCGTGTTATTTCATATAGGAAGAAAATTAGGCATCGTTTGATTTTTATCATATTGGTACCTTTTTTCACATTGAAATAATATGATTAAATATTTTAAGTGTTTAACTTCCAATAACACTTATTCGTTCTTCTTGCAATAGAATCGCAATTTTATATCATCATATTATCAGTCGTTATTAGTATTAACCGTTTTTTGTTATCTATAGTTGATAAATTAAGATAATTACATCCATAAATTTGTTTTATAACTGCTGTGATATAATTAATAACAGTCCACTATATTTTGTTTCATCAACATAATCATTTTTCATTATTACCATAATATTTGATTTATAAGCACTATACTACCATAATCTATTATTTATCTCCTTTTATTAATATCTACGAATTTGTTTTGTTAGCATTCAACAATTAAAATTTCTGTCCAAATCCTATACATTTAACAAATTTTCCATATTCAGAGACGGCACACATTTAATATGAAAAAATATCATAATTTAAGAAAACTACCGACACTTTACAGCAGCAATATAATACTTGACTTGAATTCGTTTTTGTACTTTAAATTATTTAACAATGCGCATATCTTTAAGATCTATTTTTGCTCAATAAGAAACTCATGAACAAATGAAATTATGTATGTTCAAATAGTAGCACATACAATTAATCTATTTAATATCCGAAAGTATCCGTAAGAGTAAAAGTAAATAGTGGTACATGTAAGTATATTTATAAATTAATAAAAAAAATCGCAAATCATTTTCTCGATTTACTAGAACAACACGCGTTATTCTTTTATGTGATAGATTGCCATGCAAAACTCCACCAAATGAAAACACAAAAGAATAATATTTAAATTAAATATGATTTATTATATGACAGTTATTATTTATCAGGTTATGTTTTTCGTACATTTTTCATTTTATTTCAATTCTTAATTCCCTAAGTAAGACTTTGCAAAAATGTTATTCGATAGTAGAAAAATTCAATTTGCATGTCACTTCCGAATGATATTCACATTGTATGATGATGATCACGTTCTTGTCGATTATTAGAAGACTTATTTGGGACATGACAAATTGGCTAAAATCATTAAATACTGTTTGCTTTTGCTTTAGATGATTCAGAAACCATACACGATTGTTGAATTAATGTTATTACCAGCAATTGGTACAACAGTACTGAAAGAACTTATACCCTATTTATGCAGACATGGTTTTCTAGTATCCATCAGTGAAGAAGATGAGTGAACCTTATAGTCCGCCCACTGATAGTTTGTAAAATGGCATCGACTGGGCGTAAAGTGAAATAATTGATAATAAATTTATCAACAATATTTGTAATATAGTGTTTGTAAATGCATTTCAAGGGGCAATGGAAAAGGTAAAGGAGGCCGAAAACCACTCTGACATCAAATCGGACAAAGAATTCCAGAAGATCCAGAGGAACAGAGTAATTATAAAAGCCTAGCGTTTTACCACCATTACCTGAGTTACCGTGTGTTGCCAAAAATACACTAGCGATTCATGGATGGACCAGAAGTAAGTGAAAATACGAAGTAAATTCAGTTTATCTAAATTTATTTATCTAAAAATATATTTTAGGTTTTCAAGCTTCACTACCACTACATGACACAGTTAGACTCCCTGCCAAAAGGATTGATGTTTAATTCCCGTAAGTATTATAATGAAAACACATAATAATAAATTTAAGAAAAAAATATACGTAATATATAATAATAAATTTAAAAATCACCTACTTGTGGGAATTATGAAGCACTGAGAGCAGTAGTGTCGGAGAACAAGAGTCGGATATTCAAGTCCAGCAGATAATTTGTAAGATGATATAATACTGATGTAATTTAATGTAAATATATGTTATGAAGATAATGAAAAAGCTGTACAAATACAGATCCTCTAGAACGAATCCAGAAAGAACATTAGAAAACAAAAAGGAACATGGACAAGGATGAAGAGGCAAATGCAACATATAATTAGTGAGTTGCTACTAATGTAATTTAAATATATGTTATAGAGATAATAAGAGTTTGGCAAATGCCGATTCTTAGGAACAAATCAAGAGAGAATTAATTAATTCAGTGGTCAAAAAAACACAACAAAGAAACGAGGACGGTACAGATAATTGTGACGAACTCTGTAGATTGTTGCGTGTGGCAAATGATGACATATTGGATGATTTTGAAGAACTCCTCAGAACTGAAGCAACAAAAAAGAGTTTGGTAAACATACATTTGATAAAATTAATGGTATTATGAGTATGTATCAATGATATGCTAATTTTATTTTGAGAAAACTCCGCTTGCTGGTATTGGCGGTCATTGCCTGAGAGTTGGAACCGTGTCACTATGTGAAACAGAATTTACTGATGCGGTAGCCTATGACTCGCACTTGTGCTGTGTGGGGTGATTGTAGGTTTGTGTGTAAAAGTTTAGCATCTAACATATATAATAACATTTATAAAATCAATATCATAACTAGTATAATATTTGCAGAAAAAATTATAGCTTGTGATTATCAGGACAACACATCCCACTAAACCAGTTACGTAAGGCATTGAATTCTAACAGCAGCTCACTGCTTTTATGGCACCATGCTTCCTATTGGATTTTCTGCACACGTTGGGAGTGACCGGGTAAACACCGGAAGAAGTTCTCGAACAATAGTATTTTGGGCGATTCATCTAAAGTTCGATCGAAAAATAAAGGATTACGATGTTTCTTTAGTTCGAGCTCTTTTCGGATTCTTTCAAAACGGTGTGACGGTACGTCCTGCGAGATTAGTAGATGCAGGAACAGAATTATCAGCTAGAGAAATGGTCACTGTTACCGGTTGGGGACAAACTTCGGAAAATGCTACCACATCATCATCGACAAATCTATAAGCTGTCACTATTCCAGTAGTTGATAATGAAACATGCCAAGAGAAGTGAGAAGGCGAAACTATTACCGATAAGTTAAAAAAATGAATATAATATTAAATTTTGATTAACAGCTTGCTAGTAACATAGAACATTAGTTATTGATTTAAAGTTTTGCATCTACAACTAACAACGTCTTTACTACTAACAGCAAGTCTTTAATTAAGTTTCACTTCACTATGTTACATTTTACTTAATAATTATTATTATAGTAAATATATTCGATGTTTGAAAAAAAGTAAAATATATATAGAAAGTAATATTGCGTAATTTTAGTGTAAGAAATATGTAATCTACATTACGTAATTAGATATTACGAAAGAATTACATAAATATTACGTAATTTGCCTGCAAAAAACAAACAATTACAATTGTGCCACTAAAGAAATAATGCGAGACATGAAAATAAGTCATAACCTATATGAACTAGTTGGTTTGGTATTTAGCCTTGAGGCAAGTTACATGAACTTCCCGATATGTGTAAATAATTGACTTAATCAAAAAAAATGTGTAAATAATATACTTCATCAATCCTACTTTAAAAAAACGATAATAATTTTAGCAAAGTTTGACGAATTTTTAAAATTAAACTACTTGTCGTAATGCCGTAATATTACAGTAAGTTCTATAATACCATGATGTATATCGCCAAAAAAAGTTCCATGAAAATCGGCTTAAATTTTTTTTTCAACAGTTAATTACAAGAAAACGGCTCGGTAGATTTTCACCTAAAATTAATCAGTACCATTCCCAACTAATATCTTTCGAACTGTTTTTGATTTTTTAAAATCGGTTCGGTAGGATGAGCTTAAATATGGACGAAAAGTTTAACACTTTTTTTCAAATTATAAAGAAACGGCTTGGCAGATTGTCGCACAAAACTGACAAACGATAGTCCTCACCGGAATACATCAAATGGCTTTTAAATTTCTGAAATCGGTTAAGGCGTTTTTGAGAAAACGTCGATCAAAGATTTCATTCTGACAAATGTCAATAAAACGATACCAATTTTTGCAAACTTTGACGAATTTTTAAAGCTAAACGAGTTGTCGTAGGGCCGTAATATTTTAGTATGACCTAGAAAACTATGGTATCTACCGTCAAAAAAAAAAAATCATAAAAATCGTCGAAGTTTTTTTTTAAAAACTTTATTACAAGAAAACGGCCCGGCCGATCTTTACCAAAAACTAATCAGCACGATTCCCAACCAATATCTATCGAATGGTTTTTGAATTTTCAGAATCGATTCAGAATTGCGGGCTAAAACGTGGACGAAAATTTTTTCACTTTTCTGCAATTTACAAAGAAACGGCCCGGCCGATCGCCGCATAAAACTCAGAAACGATAGTCCTCATCGAGATACATCGAATGGCTTTTAAATTTTTGAAATCGGTCCAGCCGTTTTTAGAGAAAACGTCGATTTACGGCAAAAAATCTGTTCACACACACACACACACACACATACACATACACACACACACACATACTTTTTCCAAATTTGGTCTCATTAAACGTCGAGAAAACATAAAATTATATAATATTTAATTTAATTTAATTTTTTAATATAAAATTAGCGAATCGGATTTTTTGATGAAAACAAACTTCTCCTTCGGGAAGTTAAAAATAAAACAAGGGTAAAGTGTTCTTCATAAGTAACAGAGTTATTTTTTTGACACTGTTTGTAAAGTTGGTGATAGTGACGAACCTCATGTGTAAGCGTTCATTAATAGAAAATGGAGAAAGTGTTTGTGTCCGAACAAAATGATCATTTCTATTTGGGAGTTCATTTGATATTCGCTACTAAAGAAAAAAACAGAAATATGGAAACGCCTAAATCGTGAGTATAATTATATTTTATAATTAATATATGTTACATGATGGAAGTAATGTCATTGTTCCACCATTTTGTAAGCATATGCTTTAATAATACAAGCATTCAATTTCTTTTAGTTATAATCCAATTATAATACTTTAGTTATAATTATAATAGAATGTAATTATTTTGAGGGAAAACTCGATAGATCGGAGGTCTCAGCAGATTAGCTTCTTTAAGAGAACGGCAAAGTTGGTAAGTGTTGGTGGCCCCCGAGGGATTTAAAACACTTTTCAGTGTATGCGTTAAAAGCCACTATTCACCAAAGAGTAAATGGGAAAGGGTGAAAATAACATCCGTGAAATATTTTCGTAAGTTGCTTTTTTTAGGACATAGGTTGTAGTGTTCATATACTATCTGTTTATGTTATATTTATTTGCTTTGAATTCTTAGCTTCGTATGAAAAAGCGAGAAGAGCGGCGGCGGATAGCGAAGCTTCGCAAAGCGATGAGCCGTAAGAGGACCAAAAAAGTATTTGAAGATGAAGGGAAAGATTATTGTGAGTAGTTACTTTTATAAAGTACTTTGTATCTTATTTATTTGACTAATGTTTTTGCAGCTGGTCCAGAATTCAATTTAATTGTAAATTCCGGGCAGGTGGCAAGGAAGAAACAGGTCATCAATAAACAAAGGACTACTGTTGATCAAGGCACGCAGACAGAGGAACCTCTGCCTGTAGATGCCTTGATGGAAGGATTGGCACGCATAGAAAGTAAGTGATTCATAGTTATTGTGTCTTAACTATTATTTATTCTTATCGATTTTTAATAGATCCCTTTAGATACTTTGTAAAGGAAAATAAAATTTACAACGATTCTCTTTTAACTGAGATAAAGGCACTACCTGGAAATAGTGTCCAACAGGAGGAAGACAGTATTTGTGACCAATTATTTCCCCTCAAAACCACAGAAAACATTTTAAACTGTGAAATATTGTTCCAGAATGACGTGGAAAGAGCACAATTGGTGAGTTTTCTTGTACTTAATGTTCGTACAAAATTTTTCAATTTAATTTTGCAATACTATATTTTCAGCTAAAGTATCTTACACGCATTGGAGGGAGCAAGGAGACATTAGTGAAAATTTTTTATAAAAAATTATTTAGTAAGGAGTTAGTTGCTCAGTGCTCTTGGTGTGGCAGACGGGATAATTTCCCACTGCAAAGTCTACTATTGATTAAGATTATGAAAAGTAATTTTGACAGTAAATTAAAATGTAAGTCAGAAGTATGTATTAACCGTGACTAATAACTTCTTTCTTTTAGCTGCAGCCTGACAAATTTTTCCTGAGATAACTGAACAAGAGTTTGAAGCTGCTTCGCTGGCATATTTCAGATTTGCGAAGCAGCGCTATAAAATTGTGACTGTTAACCCATATATATATTGTTACTAATTTTGATTATTTGATATTAAAAAAAACACACAAATTGGTTTTAGTTTTACTTTCAGGTCTTATATATATACTAGCTGACCCGGCAAACGCTGTTTTGCCATAAAAAATATTTTGCCGCTTATTATATTGTAATAATTAATTTATTTGTGTCTTATTGAAGTTGTAAAAAATTCATTTTGTTTGAACTGTCAGAATTTTGTTTATGATTAATGTTAAATTCAATATGTAGCTTTTTTATTGTGATCTATAATGTTTTAATCACTTATCATATAAATTTTCGACTGATATTCATACTATCCCTGAAACTAACACGAATAAAGTCCGAGTCCAAAACTATAAAATGTTTGAATTTTGGCACTTTTATTAATTTTTTATCAATTTTCGTACTGTAAAATAATGGATGATTATTTATCAAAATTGTAATATTTAGACTATAATTTTAGATGAATATACTATCTATTTTGGCATAACAATTAGTTTTTTTTATTTGAAATCAAGTGAAACATAAATATATTTATTTGATATTTTACCAGAAATATCCGATTTATGACATTGTTTTCAATTATTTTTAATTTATTTTGAATTAGCAAATGTCAAAAAATATAATTAAAATATTCATTAAATATTGTCTATAAATAATGTCATTTAATAAGTACTATTTATTACTTTGGTGCTTGATATGGATATGAATTTGTAGTAAAATCTATTCTTTCTGACAAATAGTTAAAAACTTGTTATAATTTTCAAAATTATTTGACATTTTATACTTCCAAAATTAATTCTATTTGATTGGTCTAAATCAACGCAGTATAATTATCTACATATACAATTTTTTATATAAATATCAGATTTTTTACTTTTGCATTTAATTTAAATAGTTAATGTCAATTTCATATATGCAATATGCACTAAATTTATAAATGTCAAAATATTTCCCTTTTAGTCGAAAATGATAGTATTTATTTTACAATAATGTTTTGTATCCATAATTTGTTTGGCAATATTGCCTATAACAAAAATTGGAATAATTAATTTATTTGTTTCCTACTGAAGTCGTTAAACATTTTTTTGTGAAATGTCAAATTTTTGTTTATGATTAATTTTAAATTCAATATGTCGCTTTTGTATTGTGATCTCTGATCTATAAGGTTTTGATGAAGTTTTAGTATCCGAAATAATTTGGTAAGCTAATCAATTAAATCTAAATCGTAAATCTATTTATATAATTATTTTCATAAATATTGACAAATGACATTTGACGTTTTTCATGTCAACATTTATTTAAATTTATAAACATTGATTTTTAATTAGATTTAAAACTATAAATTGTGATTTTGAATATAGCATTTCATCTAATTTGGATATAAATGTTGGATATATCTATACATGTACATGTTTTTGAATTATATTTTCTGAACTGTCAATTTTTTTTTCAAAAATCATAAATCTTTTTTTCTCAAATTTTCCATAAATTTTGACATTTGTCATTTTAGTGTTTTGGTTTTTTTTGCCATTTTCTGTCAAAATTTTTTGAAAATATTTATTTTACAATATTGTTTTGTATCTATAATTTGTTAGGCAATATTTTCTATAACATAACTTGGAATAATTAATTTAGTTGCGTCTTATTGAAGTAACTCGTTAAACATTCTTTTTTGTGAAATGTCAAAATTTTGTTTATTATTATTTTTAAATTCAATATGCCGCTTTGTTATTGTGATCTCTGATCTATAAGGTTTTAATGAAGTTTTGGTTACCGAAATAATTTGGTAAGCTACGATGCAATGCTACATTCAAAATCACTGTTTATAGTTTTAAATCTAATTAAAAATCAATGCCTAAAAAATTTAAATAAATGCTGACATGAAAAAAAAATTAAATGTCATCTGTCAATATTTATGAAAATAATTAAATAAATAGATTTATGATTTAGATTTAATTGATTAGCTTACCAAATTATTTCGGTAACCAAAACTTCATTAAAACCTTATAGATCAGGGATCACAATAAAAAAGCGGCATATTGAATTTAAAAATAATCATAAACAAAATTTTGACATTTCACAAAAAAGAATGTTAAACAAGTTACTTCAATTAGACGCAAATAAATTAATTATTCCAAGTTATGTTATAGAAAATATTGCCTAATAAATTATAGATACAAAACAATATTGTAAAATAAATATTTTCAAAAAATTTTGACAGAAAATGGTCAAAAAAAAACAAAACACTAAAATGACAAATGTCAAAATTTATGGAAAATTTGAGAAAAAAAGATTTATGATTTTTGAAAAACAAAAATTGACAGTTCAGAAAATATAATTCAAAAACATGTACATATATAGATATATCCAACATTTATATCCAAATTAGATGAAATGCTATATTCAAAATCACAATTTATAGTTTTAAATCTAATTAAAAATCAATGTTTATAAATTTGAATAAATGTTGACATGAAAAACGTCAAAAGTCATTTGTCAATATTTATGAAAATAATTATATAAATAGATTTACAATTTATATTTATTTGATTAGCTTACCAAATTATTTCGGATACTAAAACTTCATCAAAACCTTATAAATCAGAGATCACAATACAAAAGCGACATTTCACAAAAAAAAATGTTTACCGACTTCAGTAGGAAACAAATAAATTAATTATTCCAATTTATGTTATAGGCAATATTGCCAAACAAATTATGGATACAAAACATTATTGTAAAATAAATACTATCATTTTCGACTAAAAGGGAAATATTTTGACATTTATAAATTTAGTGCATATTGCATATATGAAATTGACATTAACTATTTAAATTAAATGCAAAAGTAAAAAATCTGATATTTATATAAAAAATTGTATATGTAGATAATTATACTGCGTTGATTTAGACCAATCAAATAGAATTAATTTTGGAAGTATAAAATGTCAAATAATTTTGAAAATTATAACAAGTTTTTAACTATTTGTCAGAAAGAATAGATTTTACTACAAATTCATATCCATATCAAGCACCAAAGTAATAAATAGTACTTATTAAATGACATTATTTATAGACAATATTTAATGAATATTTTAATTATATTTTTTGACATTTGCTAATTCAAAATAAATTAAAAATAATTGAAAACAATGTCATAAATCGGATATTTCTGGTAAAATATCAAATAAATATTTATGTTTCACTTGATTTCAAATAAAAAAAACTAATTGTTATGCCAAAATAGATAGTATATTCATCTAAAATTATAGTCTAAATATTACAATTTTGATAAATAATCATCCATTATTTTACAGTACGAAAATTGATAAAAAATTAATAAAAGTGCCAAAATTCAAACATTTTATAGTTTTGGACTCGGACTTTATTCGTGTTAGTTTCAGGGATAGTATGAATATCAGTCGAAAATTTATATGATAAGTGATTAAAACATTATAGATCACAATAAAAAAGCTACATATTGAATTTAACATTAATCATAAACAAAATTCTGACAGTTCAAACAAAATGAATTTTTTACAACTTCAATAAGACACAAATAAATTAATTATTACAATATAATAAGCGGCAAAATATTTTTATGGCAAAACAGCGTTTGCCGGGTCAGCTAGTATATATATATATATATATATATATATATATATACATATTCCGCAAGAGATTAAGAAGCTGATTGCACAGAAACGAAGAGCAAGACGTACCTGGCAACATTCTCATCTACCAACGGATAAGACATCGCTTAACCATCTCAATAACACGCTGAGGAAAAAAATGAAAGAATGGAAGAATTGTACATTCAGGTCGTATATATTGCAGCTAAATAGGTACGATAATTCCATATGGAAACCAATCAGAAACAAAAGTAAACCCCTTCAACAAAACCCTCCTCTGAAAATAACCAACCAAAACGGATTCATTTGGGCAAAAAGCAACGAAGAAAAAGCGGAGGCATTTGCTGATCATCTAAGTAGCATTTTTAGCGCTCGAAATATTTCCCAGAATAATTTAATTAATAATTTCGTAAATCAACCCATACATTCTACACCGTTAGGACATTTTTCACCAAATGATGTCTTATTTAATAAAAAGGATAAAAAATAGATCTTCGCCGGGTATGGATAAAATTACTCCAAATATGTTAAAAGAATTGCCTACAAAAGGTATTTTATATATAACAAATATTTTCAACGCCATACTTCAATACAATTATTGGCCCACAGCGTGAAAGACTGCAGAAATTATTATGATCGCTAAACCAAACAAAAACCATCACACTGCTAGTTCATACCGTCCTATCAGTCTTTTATCGATATTATCGAAAATTTAGAGAGACTTTTGTTGCAGAGATTGTCAGAAGATCATCCGAATGATAGTTGGATTCCTCACCATCAGTTTGGCTTCAGAAAAAATCACTCTACAATTCAACAATGCAACATAACGGTGTCTCGTATTCTTGAAGCCATGAATAGAAAGGAACACAGCGTAGCCGTATTCTTAGATGTCAGTCAGGCTTTTGATAAGGTTTGGCACTCAGGACTCCTATATAAAATCAAAACAACTTTTCCAAACTACTTCAATATCTTAAGCTCATATTTGCTTAATAGAAAATTTAGAATCAAAATTAAAGATGTGACTTCGAGCATCAGAAATATAGAATGCGGAGTACCACAGGGCAGTGTGCTAAGCCCTGTACTTTGTCTTCTTTTCACAAACGATATGCCCACAGATGATCTTCTAACCATATGCACTTACGCCGATGACATAGCAATTATTTCATGCAATTCCGATATTAGAACAGCAACTTGTCAGTTACAAAATTATTTATCTAGTCTCGAAAAATGGTTTTTAGATTGGAATATCAAAATCAATATCGAAAAATCTCAGCACATAATTGTTTCTCTAAAACATCACAACAGTCCACCTATCATCATGAACAATTCAATAATTCCACTATGCAATTCTGTTAAATATTTAGGCATGCACATTGATTCAAAATTGACATGGAGAATGCCATTGAATATAAAAAGAAACAAATCCAACTGAAAATAAAAGATTTTTACTGGCTTTTTGGGAGGAAATCTGAAATCTCTCTCGATAACAAGGTACTTTTGTATAAAAACTATCATAGTGCCCATTTGGACTTATGGAATCGAACTATGGGGTTGCTCATGCAAATCTAACATAAACATCATTCAAAGGTGCCAGAATAAAATTCTGCGTATCCTTACTAATGCTCCTTGGTATATTTCGAATTTTTGCCTACATAAGGATTTGAAAATCTCAACAGTCAACGAAATGATCAAGATTAGAAGTTCATCTTTCAACAACAAATTAATCCAGCATACAAATCCTACAATTCAAGCGATTCAGAGACCGATAAGAAGATTGAGCAAGAAATGGCCTTCCGATCTACCAAACACCTAGCCCAATGTCTGCACGCGTCCTGACGTAGTACGCGGCATACATCATCACGTCTTCGTTCATTTATGTTATTATTTTTGTATTACTGTTTTAATTAATTTTTATTTTAACTTTTTCATTTATATTCAATGTATTGCATTTTTGGTTTTTTTTTTGTATTTTTTTTGCTCATATCAATTTGTAAATAAGACATTAAAGTCTTGATTAACAAAAATAAATTGTAACAAAAAAAAATATATATATACATATATATATTATATATACATATACATATATACACACATACATACAAATATACATATGCCAAAATTTTTGGGATGCTTTAGTAATGAATAAGTACTATATTCTATCACACCTTCCGATACACTCTAAAGCAGCGAGCAAATTTTTTTCATAAGGAATTAATGCAGTGCAAAAAATATTTTAAAGTGAAAATATATTTATATACAAATAGAAAATGAGACATTATGAGAATTTTACATAGTAAGTCAAGTTTTGTTAATATTATTTTATGAGGTGACCAGAAAGCAGAGTACCGTCTAAGTATAGTAGAGACTATGTGAAGAAAAAAATCATGAAGTTAATCATGGTCTACTTTTGAACGTAAGAAAATATACAATAGTTACAAAATTAAAAATTGAGGATAGTAAGATGGCAAACAACAAGAGAAATTAAGCCAAGAAACATAAATAATGCTACATAAGTTTA
>NW_020538530.1:0-34233 GCF_003426905.1 Ctenocephalides felis
GAAAACACAAAAGAATAATATTTAAATTAAATATGATTTATTATATGACAGTTATTATTTATCAGGTTATGTTTTTCGTACATTTTTCATTTTATTTCAATTCTTAATTCCTAAGTAAGACTTTGCAAAAATGTTATTCGATAGTAGAAAAATTCAATTTGCATGTCACTTCCGAATGATATTCACATTGTATGATGATGATCACGTTCTTGTCGATTATTAGAAGACTTATTTGGGACATGACAATTGGCTAAAATCATTAAATACTGTTTGCTTTTGCTTTAGATGATTCAGAAACCATACACGATTGTTGAATTAATGTTATTACCAGCAATTGGTACAACAGTACTGAAAGAACTTATACCCTATTTATGCAGACATGGTTTTCTAGTATCCATCAGTGAAGAAGATGAGTGAACCTTATAGTCCGCCCACTGATAGTTTGTAAAATGGCATCGACTGGGCGTAAAGTGAAATAATTGATAATAAATTTATCAACAATATTTGTAATATAGTGTTTGTAAATGCATTTCAAGGGGCAATGGAAAAGGTAAAGGAGGCCGAAAACCACTCTGACATCAAATCGGACAAAGAATTCCAGAAGATCCAGAGGAACAGAGTAATTATAAAAGCCTAGCGTTTTACCACCATTACCTGAGTTACCGTGTGTTGCCAAAAATACACTAGCGATTCATGGATGGACCAGAAGTAAGTGAAAATACGAAGTAAATTCAGTTTATCTAAATTTATTTATCTAAAAATATATTTTAGGTTTTCAAGCTTCACTACCACTACATGACACAGTTAGACTCCCTGCCAAAAGGATTGATGTTTAATTCCCGTAAGTATTATAATGAAAACACATAATAATAAATTTAAGAAAAAAATATACGTAATATATAATAATAAATTTAAAAATCACCTACTTGTGGGAATTATGAAGCACTGAGAGCAGTAGTGTCGGAGAACAAGAGTCGGATATTCAAGTCCAGCAGATAATTTGTAAGATGATATAATACTGATGTAATTTAATGTAAATATATGTTATGAAGATAATGAAAAAGCTGTACAAATACAGATCCTCTAGAACGAATCCAGAAAGAACATTAGAAAACAAAAAGGAACATGGACAAGGATGAAGAGGCAAATGCAACATATAATTAGTGAGTTGCTACTAATGTAATTTAAATATATGTTATAGAGATAATAAGAGTTTGGCAAATGCCGATTCTTAGGAACAAATCAAGAGAGAATTAATTAATTCAGTGGTCAAAAAAACACAACAAAGAAACGAGGACGGTACAGATAATTGTGACGAACTCTGTAGATTGTTGCGTGTGGCAAATGATGACATATTGGATGATTTTGAAGAACTCCTCAGAACTGAAGCAACAAAAAAGAGTTTGGTAAACATACATTTGATAAAATTAATGGTATTATGAGTATGTATCAATGATATGCTAATTTTATTTTGAGAAACTCCGCTTGCTGGTATTGGCGGTCATTGCCTGAGAGTTGGAACCGTGTCACTATGTGAAACAGAATTTACTGATGCGGTAGCCTATGACTCGCACTTGTGCTGTGTGGGGTGATTGTAGGTTTGTGTGTAAAAGTTTAGCATCTAACATATATAATAACATTTATAAAATCAATATCATAACTAGTATAATATTTGCAGAAAAAATTATAGCTTGTGATTATCAGGACAACACATCCCACTAAACCAGTTACGTAAGGCATTGAATTCTAACAGCAGCTCACTGCTTTTATGGCACCATGCTTCCTATTGGATTTTCTGCACACGTTGGGAGTGACCGGGTAAACACCGGAAGAAGTTCTCGAACAATAGTATTTTGGGCGATTCATCTAAAGTTCGATCGAAAAATAAAGGATTACGATGTTTCTTTAGTTCGAGCTCTTTTCGGATTCTTTCAAAACGGTGTGACGGTACGTCCTGCGAGATTAGTAGATGCAGGAACAGAATTATCAGCTAGAGAAATGGTCACTGTTACCGGTTGGGGACAAACTTCGGAAAATGCTACCACATCATCATCGACAAATCTATAAGCTGTCACTATTCCAGTAGTTGATAATGAAACATGCCAAGAGAAGTGAGAAGGCGAAACTATTACCGATAAGTTAAAAAAATGAATATAATATTAAATTTTGATTAACAGCTTGCTAGTAACATAGAACATTAGTTATTGATTTAAAGTTTTGCATCTACAACTAACAACGTCTTTACTACTAACAGCAAGTCTTTAATTAAGTTTCACTTCACTATGTTACATTTTACTTAATAATTATTATTATAGTAAATATATTCGATGTTTGAAAAAAAGTAAAATATATATAGAAAGTAATATTGCGTAATTTTAGTGTAAGAAATATGTAATCTACATTACGTAATTAGATATTACGAAAGAATTACATAAATATTACGTAATTTGCCTGCAAAAAACAAACAATTACAATTGTGCCACTAAAGAAATAATGCGAGACATGAAAATAAGTCATAACCTATATGAACTAGTTGGTTTGGTATTTAGCCTTGAGGCAAGTTACATGAACTTCCCGATATGTGTAAATAATTGACTTAATCAAAAAAAATGTGTAAATAATATACTTCATCAATCCTACTTTAAAAAAACGATAATAATTTTAGCAAAGTTTGACGAATTTTTAAAATTAAACTACTTGTCGTAATGCCGTAATATTACAGTAAGTTCTATAATACCATGATGTATATCGCCAAAAAAAGTTCCATGAAAATCGGCTTAAATTTTTTTTTCAACAGTTAATTACAAGAAAACGGCTCGGTAGATTTTCACCTAAAATTAATCAGTACCATTCCCAACTAATATCTTTCGAACTGTTTTTGATTTTTTAAAATCGGTTCGGTAGGATGAGCTTAAATATGGACGAAAAGTTTAACACTTTTTTTCAAATTATAAAGAAACGGCTTGGCAGATTGTCGCACAAAACTGACAAACGATAGTCCTCACCGGAATACATCAAATGGCTTTTAAATTTCTGAAATCGGTTAAGGCGTTTTTGAGAAAACGTCGATCAAAGATTTCATTCTGACAAATGTCAATAAAACGATACCAATTTTTGCAAACTTTGACGAATTTTTAAAGCTAAACGAGTTGTCGTAGGGCCGTAATATTTTAGTATGACCTAGAAAACTATGGTATCTACCGTCAAAAAAAAAAAATCATAAAAATCGTCGAAGTTTTTTTTTTAAAAACTTTATTACAAGAAAACGGCCCGGCCGATCTTTACCAAAAACTAATCAGCACGATTCCCAACCAATATCTATCGAATGGTTTTTGAATTTTCAGAATCGATTCAGAATTGCGGGCTAAAACGTGGACGAAAAATTTTTTACTTTTCTGCAATTTACAAAGAAACGGCCCGGCCGATCGCCGCATAAAACTCAGAAACGATAGTCCTCATCGAGATACATCGAATGGCTTTTAAATTTTTGAAATCGGTCCAGCCGTTTTTAGAGAAAACGTCGATTTACGGCAAAAAATCTGTTCACACACACACACACACACACACACATACACACACACACACATACTTTTTCCAAATTTGGTCTCATCAAACGTCGAGAAAACATAAAATTATATAATATTTAATTTAATTTAATTTTTTAATATAAAATTAGCGAATCGGATTTTTTGATGAAAACAAACTTCTCCTTCGGGAAGTTAAAATAAAACAAGGGTAAAGTGTTCTTCATAAGTAACAGAGTTATTTTTTTGACACTGTTTGTAAAGTTGGTGATAGTGACGAACCTCATGTGTAAGCGTTCATTAATAGAAAATGGAGAAAGTGTTTGTGTCCGAACAAAATGATCATTTCTATTTGGGAGTTCATTTGATATTCGCTACTAAAGAAAAAAACAGAAATATGGAAACGCCTAAATCGTGAGTATAATTATATTTTATAATTAATATATGTTACATGATGGAAGTAATGTCATTGTTCCACCATTTTGTAAGCATATGCTTTAATAATACAAGCATTCAATTTCTTTTAGTTATAATCCAATTATAATACTTTAGTTATAATTATAATAGAATGTAATTATTTTGAGGGAAAACTCGATAGATCGGAGGTCTCAGCAGATTAGCTTCTTTAAGAGAACGGCAAAGTTGGTAAGTGTTGGTGGCCCCCGAGGGATTTAAAACACTTTTCAGTGTATGCGTTAAAAGCCACTATTCACCAAAGAGTAAATGGGAAAGGGTGAAAATAACATCCGTGAAATATTTTCGTAAGTTGCTTTTTTTAGGACATAGGTTGTAGTGTTCATATACTATCTGTTTATGTATATTTATTTGCTTTGAATTCTTAGCTTCGTATGAAAAAGCGAGAAGAGCGGCGGCGGATAGCGAAGCTTCGCAAAGCGATGAGCCGTAAGAGGACCAAAAAAGTATTTGAAGATGAAGGGAAAGATTATTGTGAGTAGTTACTTTTATAAAGTACTTTGTATCTTATTTATTTGACTAATGTTTTTGCAGCTGGTCCAGAATTCAATTTAATTGTAAATTCCGGGCAGGTGGCAAGGAAGAAACAGGTCATCAATAAACAAAGGACTACTGTTGATCAAGGCACGCAGACAGAGGAACCTCTGCCTGTAGATGCCTTGATGGAAGGATTGGCACGCATAGAAAGTAAGTGATTCATAGTTATTGTGTCTTAACTATTATTTATTCTTATCGATTTTTAATAGATCCCTTTAGATACTTTGTAAAGGAAAATAAAATTTACAACGATTCTCTTTTAACTGAGATAAAGGCACTACCTGGAAATAGTGTCCAACAGGAGGAAGACAGTATTTGTGACCAATTATTTCCCCTCAAAACCACAGAAAACATTTTAAACTGTGAAATATTGTTCCAGAATGACGTGGAAAGAGCACAATTGGTGAGTTTTCTTGTACTTAATGTTCGTACAAAATTTTTCAATTTAATTTTGCAATACTATATTTTCAGCTAAAGTATCTTACACGCATTGGAGGGAGCAAGGAGACATTAGTGAAAATTTTTTATAAAAAATTATTTAGTAAGGAGTTAGTTGCTCAGTGCTCTTGGTGTGGCAGACGGGATAATTTCCCACTGCAAAGTCTACTATTGATTAAGATTATGAAAAGTAATTTTGACAGTAAATTAAAATGTAAGTCAGAAGTATGTATTAACCGTGACTAATAACTTCTTTCTTTTAGCTGCAGCCTGACAAATTTTTCCTGAGATAACTGAACAAGAGTTTGAAGCTGCTTCGCTGGCATATTTCAGATTTGCGAAGCAGCGCTATAAAATTGTGACTGTTAACCCATATATATATTGTTACTAATTTTGATTATTTGATATTAAAAAAAACACACAAATTGGTTTTAGTTTTACTTTCAGGTCTTATATATATACTAGCTGACCCGGCAAACGCTGTTTTGCCATAAAAAATATTTTGCCGCTTATTATATTGTAATAATTAATTTATTTGTGTCTTATTGAAGTTGTAAAAAATTCATTTTGTTTGAACTGTCAGAATTTTGTTTATGATTAATGTTAAATTCAATATGTAGCTTTTTTATTGTGATCTATAATGTTTTAATCACTTATCATATAAATTTTCGACTGATATTCATACTATCCCTGAAACTAACACGAATAAAGTCCGAGTCCAAAACTATAAAATGTTTGAATTTTGGCACTTTTATTAATTTTTTATCAATTTTCGTACTGTAAAATAATGGATGATTATTTATCAAAATTGTAATATTTAGACTATAATTTTAGATGAATATACTATCTATTTTGGCATAACAATTAGTTTTTTTTATTTGAAATCAAGTGAAACATAAATATATTTATTTGATATTTTACCAGAAATATCCGATTTATGACATTGTTTTCAATTATTTTTAATTTATTTTGAATTAGCAAATGTCAAAAAATATAATTAAAATATTCATTAAATATTGTCTATAAATAATGTCATTTAATAAGTACTATTTATTACTTTGGTGCTTGATATGGATATGAATTTGTAGTAAAATCTATTCTTTCTGACAAATAGTTAAAAACTTGTTATAATTTTCAAAATTATTTGACATTTTATACTTCCAAAATTAATTCTATTTGATTGGTCTAAATCAACGCAGTATAATTATCTACATATACAATTTTTTATATAAATATCAGATTTTTTACTTTTGCATTTAATTTAAATAGTTAATGTCAATTTCATATATGCAATATGCACTAAATTTATAAATGTCAAAATATTTCCCTTTTAGTCGAAAATGATAGTATTTATTTTACA
Source organism: Ctenocephalides felis (assembly GCF_003426905.1). Classification (NCBI taxonomy): domain Eukaryota; kingdom Metazoa; phylum Arthropoda; class Insecta; order Siphonaptera; family Pulicidae; genus Ctenocephalides; species Ctenocephalides felis. The sequence goes on from NW_020538530.1 coordinate 6,334, forward strand.
ATAATGTTTTGTATCCATAATTTGTTTGGCAATATTGCCTATAACAAAAATTGGAATAATTAATTTATTTGTTTCCTACTGAAGTCGTTAAACATTTTTTTTGTGAAATGTCAAATTTTTGTTTATGATTAATTTTAAATTCAATATGTCGCTTTTTTATTGTGATCTCTGATCTATAAGGTTTTGATGAAGTTTTGGTATCCGAAATAATTTGGTAAGCTAATCAAATAAATCTAAATCGTAAATCTATTTATATAATTATTTTCATAAATATTGACAAATGACATTTGACGTTTTTCATGTCAACATTTATTCAAATTTATAAACATTGATTTTTAATTAGATTTAAAACTATAAATTGTGATTTTGAATATAGCATTTCATCTAATTTGGATATAAATGTTGGATATATCTATACATGTACATGTTTTTGAATTATATTTTCTGAACTGTCAATTTTTTTTTCAAAAATCATAAATCTTTTTTTCTCAAATTTTCCATAAATTTTGACATTTGTCATTTTAGTGTTTTGGTTTTTTTTGCCATTTTCTGTCAAAATTTTTTGAAAATATTTATTTTACAATATTGTTTTGTATCTATAATTTGTTAGGCAATATTTTCTATAACATAACTTGGAATAATTAATTTAGTTGCGTCTTATTGAAGTAACTCGTTAAACATTCTTTTTTGTGAAATGTCAAAATTTTGTTTATTATTATTTTTAAATTCAATATGCCGCTTTGTTATTGTGATCTCTGATCTATAAGGTTTTAATGAAGTTTTGGTTACCGAAATAATTTGGTAAGCTACGATGCAATGCTACATTCAAAATCACTGTTTATAGTTTTAAATCTAATTAAAAATCAATGCCTAAAAAATTTAAATAAATGCTGACATGAAAAAAAAATTAAATGTCATCTGTCAATATTTATGAAAATAATTAAATAAATAGATTTATGATTTAGATTTAATTGATTAGCTTACCAAATTATTTCGGTAACCAAAACTTCATTAAAACCTTATAGATCAGGGATCACAATAAAAAAGCGGCATATTGAATTTAAAAATAATCATAAACAAAATTTTGACATTTCACAAAAAAGAATGTTAAACAAGTTACTTCAATTAGACGCAAATAAATTAATTATTCCAAGTTATGTTATAGAAAATATTGCCTAATAAATTATAGATACAAAACAATATTGTAAAATAAATATTTTCAAAAAATTTTGACAGAAAATGGTCAAAAAAAAACAAAACACTAAAATGACAAATGTCAAAATTTATGGAAAATTTGAGAAAAAAAGATTTATGATTTTTGAAAAACAAAAATTGACAGTTCAGAAAATATAATTCAAAAACATGTACATATATAGATATATCCAACATTTATATCCAAATTAGATGAAATGCTATATTCAAAATCACAATTTATAGTTTTAAATCTAATTAAAAATCAATGTTTATAAATTTGAATAAATGTTGACATGAAAAACGTCAAAAGTCATTTGTCAATATTTATGAAAATAATTATATAAATAGATTTACAATTTATATTTATTTGATTAGCTTACCAAATTATTTCGGATACTAAAACTTCATCAAAACCTTATAAATCAGAGATCACAATACAAAAGCGACATTTCACAAAAAAAAATGTTTACCGACTTCAGTAGGAAACAAATAAATTAATTATTCCAATTTATGTTATAGGCAATATTGCCAAACAAATTATGGATACAAAACATTATTGTAAAATAAATACTATCATTTTCGACTAAAAGGGAAATATTTTGACATTTATAAATTTAGTGCATATTGCATATATGAAATTGACATTAACTATTTAAATTAAATGCAAAAGTAAAAAATCTGATATTTATATAAAAAATTGTATATGTAGATAATTATACTGCGTTGATTTAGACCAATCAAATAGAATTAATTTTGGAAGTATAAAATGTCAAATAATTTTGAAAATTATAACAAGTTTTTAACTATTTGTCAGAAAGAATAGATTTTACTACAAATTCATATCCATATCAAGCACCAAAGTAATAAATAGTACTTATTAAATGACATTATTTATAGACAATATTTAATGAATATTTTAATTATATTTTTTGACATTTGCTAATTCAAAATAAATTAAAAATAATTGAAAACAATGTCATAAATCGGATATTTCTGGTAAAATATCAAATAAATATATTTATGTTTCACTTGATTTCAAATAAAAAAAACTAATTGTTATGCCAAAATAGATAGTATATTCATCTAAAATTATAGTCTAAATATTACAATTTTGATAAATAATCATCCATTATTTTACAGTACGAAAATTGATAAAAAATTAATAAAAGTGCCAAAATTCAAACATTTTATAGTTTTGGACTCGGACTTTATTCGTGTTAGTTTCAGGGATAGTATGAATATCAGTCGAAAATTTATATGATAAGTGATTAAAACATTATAGATCACAATAAAAAAGCTACATATTGAATTTAACATTAATCATAAACAAAATTCTGACAGTTCAAACAAAATGAATTTTTTACAACTTCAATAAGACACAAATAAATTAATTATTACAATATAATAAGCGGCAAAATATTTTTTATGGCAAAACAGCGTTTGCCGGGTCAGCTAGTATATATATATATATATATATATATATATATATATATTTCCGCAAGAGATTAAGAAGCTGATTGCACAGAAACGAAGAGCAAGACGTACCTGGCAACATTCTCATCTACCAACGGATAAGACATCGCTTAACCATCTCAATAACACGCTGAGGAAAAAAATGAAAGAATGGAAGAATTGTACATTCAGGTCGTATATATTGCAGCTAAATAGGTACGATAATTCCATATGGAAACCAATCAGAAACAAAAGTAAACCCCTTCAACAAAACCCTCCTCTGAAAATAACCAACCAAAACGGATTCATTTGGGCAAAAAGCAACGAAGAAAAAGCGGAGGCATTTGCTGATCATCTAAGTAGCATTTTTAGCGCTCGAAATATTTCCCAGAATAATTTAATTAATAATTTCGTAAATCAACCCATACATTCTACACCGTTAGGACATTTTTCACCAAATGATGTCTTATTTAATAAAAAGGATAAAAAATAGATCTTCGCCGGGTATGGATAAAATTACTCCAAATATGTTAAAAGAATTGCCTACAAAAGGTATTTTATATATAACAAATATTTTCAACGCCATACTTCAATACAATTATTGGCCCACAGCGTGAAAGACTGCAGAAATTATTATGATCGCTAAACCAAACAAAAACCATCACACTGCTAGTTCATACCGTCCTATCAGTCTTTTATCGATATTATCGAAAATTTTAGAGAGACTTTTGTTGCAGAGATTGTCAGAAGATCATCCGAATGATAGTTGGATTCCTCACCATCAGTTTGGCTTCAGAAAAAATCACTCTACAATTCAACAATGCAACATAACGGTGTCTCGTATTCTTGAAGCCATGAATAGAAAGGAACACAGCGTAGCCGTATTCTTAGATGTCAGTCAGGCTTTTGATAAGGTTTGGCACTCAGGACTCCTATATAAAATCAAAACAACTTTTCCAAACTACTTCAATATCTTAAGCTCATATTTGCTTAATAGAAAATTTAGAATCAAAATTAAAGATGTGACTTCGAGCATCAGAAATATAGAATGCGGAGTACCACAGGGCAGTGTGCTAAGCCCTGTACTTTGTCTTCTTTTCACAAACGATATGCCCACAGATGATCTTCTAACCATATGCACTTACGCCGATGACATAGCAATTATTTCATGCAATTCCGATATTAGAACAGCAACTTGTCAGTTACAAAATTATTTATCTAGTCTCGAAAAATGGTTTTTAGATTGGAATATCAAAATCAATATCGAAAAATCTCAGCACATAATTGTTTCTCTAAAACATCACAACAGTCCACCTATCATCATGAACAATTCAATAATTCCACTATGCAATTCTGTTAAATATTTAGGCATGCACATTGATTCAAAATTGACATGGAGAATGCACATTGAATATAAAAAGAAACAAATCCAACTGAAAATAAAAGATTTTTACTGGCTTTTTGGGAGGAAATCTGAAATCTCTCTCGATAACAAGGTACTTTTGTATAAAACTATCATAGTGCCCATTTGGACTTATGGAATCGAACTATGGGGTTGCTCATGCAAATCTAACATAAACATCATTCAAAGGTGCCAGAATAAAATTCTGCGTATCCTTACTAATGCTCCTTGGTATATTTCGAATTTTTGCCTACATAAGGATTTGAAAATCTCAACAGTCAACGAAATGATCAAGATTAGAAGTTCATCTTTCAACAACAAATTAATCCAGCATACAAATCCTACAATTCAAGCGATTCAGAGACCGATAAGAAGATTGAGCAAGAAATGGCCTTCCGATCTACCAAACACCTAGCCCAATGTCTGCACGCGTCCTGACGTAGTACGCGGCATACATCATCACGTCTTCGTTCATTTATGTTATTATTTTTGTATTACTGTTTTAATTTAATTTTTATTTTAACTTTTTTCATTTTATATTCAATGTATTGCATTTTTTGTTTTTTTTTTGTATTTTTTTTGCTCATATCAATTTTGTAAATAAGACATTAAAGTCTTGATTAACAAAAATAAATTGTAACAAAAAAAATATATATATACATATATATATATATATATACATATACATATATACACACATACATACAAATATACATATGCCAAAATTTATTGGGATGCTTTAGTAATGAATAAGTACTATATTCTATCACACCTTCCGATACACTCTAAAGCAGCGAGCAAATTTTTTCATAAGGAATTAATGCAGTGCAAAAATATATTTTAAAGTGAAAATATATTTATATACAAATTAGAAAATTGAGACATTATGAGAATTTTACATAGTAAGTCAAGTTTTTGTTAATATTAATTTTATGAGGTGACCAGAAAGCAGAGTACCGTCTAAGTATAGTAGAGACTATGTGAAGAAAAAAATCATGAAGTTAATCATGGTCTACTTTTGAACGTAAGAAAATATACAATAGTTACAAAATTAAAAATTGAGGATAGTAAGATGGCAAACAAACAAGAGAATTAAGCCAAGAAACATAAATAATGCTACATAAGTTTAATCTGTTAATATCAAATTTAATAATTGAAATTATCGACAGCGTGTCATCAACAACCATATTTGTTAGCAATTGTAAAATTTGTGAGTCGTGAACTAACAGCTAAACTCATAATTATACAAGACAACATTTGATGATAACTGTTAATAAATATATAGACATAGTTTTTACTTGCAGGATCCGACAATAAAAGCAGATCAAATTCTAAAATTTCATTTGTGGAATTCTGGCAGCATGTGCCTTTAAGTGCTTCGTAAAACAATTTTGCTATTACTAAGCATTTTTGATAATACTGATAAGGATTATATCCATCGCAATAAAAAACTTGCAAGTACTTACTTGCTAAAAATTATTACTCAGTGTACCTTGCATGGCTATAAAATGTAGGATGATTTTTTTCGGCAAAACATTCACATGGCTCTCCATTATGTTGAATAAAATTTCTTCACCGACACTTGAAAGTAAAGAATATTATAGTAATTCATATATAGAAATAAAAATAATAATTTAAAATAGCATCAAAAGAAAAGAAAATTAATGTCAACTACAGTGTTAAAATAGAATATGCATCATTAGTTATAGCGCTTCTGTGAGACTGGAAATGATATCAATAAATAAAGTGCGTATGTACATAATAATCATAAATTTGACGAGCATTTCGTCTTAAATGAAATCAACAGCGTGTTACAACAAGTGTGAAAAGCACGAAAGTTTTCAACAAATATTTCACATATAAAATCACATACAAAACACAGCAATCATAAAATGCTGCCAAATTCTTTGTTTTTGTTTCACGTATTGAATAAACATTTCATCGAAATACTAACCAATTATTTGTCTACCAAAGCACTGAATTTAAATAAAATAGAAATAAACACCAAAACGCAAACACGCCAAAACACAAACACGTTGAAACCAATGCGCAGCACAAAGCAACATAATGGATTACTGAACACACAGAACACGTGGCTTGAGCACGACCACAGATTAATAGATGCACTCACTCGACTAGACGCAGGTCTGCCAACGGAGGCTAAATGTCAATGGCGCCAGATTCAAGTTCATCTTTTACGGAGTGAAATGCTAGTACAGAAATCACTCCTCGCCTTATATTGAGCTTGGCTAATATAATATGTCGACAACTGTAAATCTGTAAATAGTGTTTATACTAAAATAAATTATATTTTTTAACTTCCCGTAGGGTAAGTTATTGTAATTTTCCAAAAATCGAATTAAAAATTTTTGCATTTCTCGACGTTTTAAAGGTTTCTGAACATTTTGGAATACCTCAGAAAAAATAGATGTGTGTGTGTATGTATGGATACAATTTTTCGCCCACGTTTTCGAGCTCACGGATCAACTGATTTGAATGGTATTGTTAGAGAGATGTGCTGATTAGTTTTTGGCAAAGTCAGGTCCAGCCGTTTCTGAGATACCGAGCTAAATGTTCGAAAAATGGCAGTTTTTGAGAGAAATAAACATCCGATTTAAATAATTCAAAAAACTTTCTGCTTGTGTTAACGAAACGATCGTTTTGGGAAAAAACGTCGATTTACGGCACTGATGGCACAAAATCTGTTTCAAACACACACAAACCTACTTTTTACAAATTTGTTCGCATTCGATCCAGAATGGAAACGTCGAGAAAACATAAAATCGCCGAGAATCGGATTTTTTGATGAAAACAAACTTCTCCTTCGGGAAGTTAATAACCGAGTAATGTTTAGAATGAATTTAGAACAATATCATTTTATTTGATGTTGAGTATTGTGCTGATTACAATTTAGATCCATACTTGAATACAACACTTGAAAAAAATGCTTGAATAGAACATTTACTAGGTTGTTGGTGCCATATTCAATCAATTACATTGGTGTTCTTGACCAGATTCATTGTTCTTGACTTGATTCATTTCTCGAGAAAAGTGGTGGGCTGAAAGTAGATTCTGTCCGCTTTTGATCTATATGTTTGGATTAAGGAAACACAAATACAAGAGGAACAAGCTAATCAATTATTAAAAATAATAAATAAACATTTTGATGCAAACTTGCCCGATGATGTGCAGAGTATGGCACAAATGATTGAAAAATATGAAAAACCTCAAATCGCAACTGCTCTTGACTACCATCATCCCTCCTCAACTATTGAGGAGCAATCTGTAGTATTAAAATAATAAGAAAGTATTAAAGTAATAAATTATTAAAAGTATTGATAAAAGCTGTATATTCAATAGGAAATAATGAGCAAGCCATTCAAAATGGTATACCACCGAACATTGAGGAAAAGCTTGAATCTATAGCAAGTAAGTATTTTGTTTATCATTATTTTCTTAATAATATCAGAAATTGTACATAAGCCCACAATTTGCTTAGTCTTCTGCTTTTTTGGTAGGTTGGAGAAAAAAACAGAGTTTTGGTACTAAATCAGTACATACGAGTACTATTTTTGCTATGCTATTGTGAGCTTATTGAAAATAGCTCAAAAATGTACTTCTTGCTCTATTATAATGTTTAATAAACAATATTTCATTCTAACTTTCTGAAAAAGAATATGTTTTTATCAGCAAATCCTATTTGCTAATTTTGTGTTCTCAACTCAATAACTTGTTTCAAGTTATTTTGAACAATTTGCCACTAAATTTTTCAATGTCAACGTTTTTATTGTATTAAAATATTAATCGTGAAGTTCATTTTATCAAGCAAAGATAAGCCCGAAAAGTCATTGAATCACTTGTCGACAATGTTGGAGAAAATTACACTTCATCGTCAAGAAATGATGGAAAATCTAACTGAAATTTGTATGTTTTCAGTTTCAGACGAAGAGGAGCAGCAAATGGCAGTGATACCATTGAAGAGTCTAAGCGAAATAGAGGAGTTTGAAAAAAGGTTGAAAAATGAAAAATTTGCTTTGGACCTGGTAAGAAATATATACATATATATATATATATATATATATATATATATATATATATATATATGTTATATATAACAATATCAATAAAATCTTTTACATAAAAGTTACTCATCTGAAATACCAAAGTCAATTTATACATTCTGCTTGGACATTTTTTGAAGTTCATATCCCAATTTCAGCAAAAATGTGTAAAGTGTCAAACATTTGGTAACATACTTCTAAAGACTTTAAAATTATCTACAAATTTATCTAATAAAATTATTTTAAATCTTATATATCGAAAAAGATAATTACATCTAAACAACTATACACAGATTGTGCATTCAACTTGAACGGTTTCAAGTTTATACCAAAAACTGTAAAAAAAAACAAAGTTTTATGAAGTCGAAAAATTATAATTTATCATTGAAATAATAATTTATATTATTTATATAATAAAAACAAATATATGCAAATGCACTTTAATTAATTAATATATTAATAATTTAGTATGAAATAATATTACAACGTAATTGGAACCACGTATTTCAGAAAATTAAATTTTGTATAGTCTGATTTCAAAATTGATGATATTGAATAGTCCAATGTACAAAACTTATGCAATTTAACCAGATAACTGCAATTGACGGATATACTCGTCACGAAGATGTGGCAGAATTTTTTGTATTGGCGAGTATAGTCGTCATACGAATAAAACTGTCACAATTTGCTATTTTAATTACATTTATTGAAAAGGGCTAAAAATATTATGAATGTTCATGTCCCTTAGAATATTCTGAGGCTATGACTATACTAGGCTGCAGTTTTTTTATATATATAAATAATTTAAATTATTATTTATAATAATTTATATTTATATATATATATATATATATATATATATACGGGGTTTAACAACATACATAGAGAAATGTATGAAAACATTCCAGAACACAATTTTGAATTTTATTACTTTTATGTTACGAACACATTAACCATTTCAAAAACAAATGTTTTAAAAATTATTCATAAATAATTTTATAAAATTATATCTTGAATGAGGTAATTTATATAGAATATATTTTGGAAATTTTGGAAATTTTGCTTTTTATAATTTTTTATATTTTTTTTATATATACCTTATCATATTTTTATAAAACTATTTTTTCAGGCAATTATCAGTCTTAATAAAAACATCTTTTTTATAGGTGATTAATAATACCAAATACTATGCTTAAAAGAATAATAATAAATAGTAATGAAGAATGTTTTCATTCTATTTGCAATCTCAAAAATACCAAGACAATGAAGACGCTTATGTCAAAGTTTTTTTTATTTAGTTCGCTTTCCCGCCAGATCAATTAATACATGGAAAACAGCCAAAACAGTTTTACAGTAATTTTCAATGCACATTTTGCCCAAAGATATTACATACTCCTGTTTCTTTGCAAAGTTACATCAAAACCTTCCATTGCTCAACTCCCAATATTTCTTTACAAGACTCCAATATCAACCGCACATTTTACAATAATTTTAGAATTAATCCTGAAACATCTCTTGCACTTCATTCTTATGCTTTGCCTCATTCTCTAATTCCTTCCACAGACATTCTATCAAATGCTCTTCCTTCGTCACCTATTCCTTCTACATACGCCCACATTCTTACAAACGACCCCTACAAGACCCACACCAAATAATATTTTATCGTTGCACTCTCGGAAGGTGTTTACAAGTATTGAATAAATAAATAAATACTATTTAAATATGTTTAATATTACATCCACAAAAATTACAATAATTGACAGTTTATAGGATCTATAAGGGCTCTTCGGATTACCTGTCCCATTGAGGATTGTGGGAAGGCCTATACGCTCAATATTTTAATTGCAATCGGTCTTACACACATCAAATAAAAGAACAAATTTCAAGGGGTACCAAAAAAATTGGACATGCTTGTCCCTCACGAATCATATGCAAGATATATAATGACGGACATGTTAAATGTGATTACTGGAAGACGTATGTGGAACATGAAAATTTGACAAAATATGTGCGACTGAACCAAAATTTGATAAATAACATCAAAGGTATAGTTAAAGATTATTTAGTTTTATGTACGAAATTTTTGTTAATTTTTTATTCTTATTATAACTTTTTCAGAACAAATTAAGGCTGGCGTTGATAATGATTTCATTCTAAAAAACATACGTGAAGCTTGTTACAATAAAGAATTACCACTGAGAGCTTCCATGATTGCAAAGAAAGATATTTGGAATATGAAACAGAAAGTTCTACCACCATACGATACGTTTAGAAATAAAAATGATTCAACAAGTGTAACTACTTGGGTTAAGGAGAACCAACAAAAGAAAACCTTCAAAGTGTTATTTTATAAAGGAATTAATACAACTAATTATGGACTTGGCAATGATGACTTTATTCTTGTAATTATGACAAACATGCAGGCGCAAACGTTATTGGAATTTGGTACAGACAAGATATGCGTTGATGGTACGCACGGGACTAACAGTTATGGTTTTCAATTGCAATACGCATACGCATAAATTTGGGAGTGGGATTCCTGTTGCCTTTTGTTTCTCAAACAGACAAAATGAATTACTTTTTCAAATTTTTTTTCAGCAAATTTCTGAGGCAGTAGGAAAAATAAAGGCTAAAACTTTTATGACAGATAATGCTCCGGCATATTTCAATTGCTGGTCACACGTTATGGGGTCACCAGAAAACAAATTATTGTGTTCATGGCATGTGTCCAGGAATTGGAAAAGAGCAAAGATCAGAAGTAGACAAAGACAGACGCAAGTTTATGATAAATTAATTAGAGATTAAAAATTAAGAGATTAAAATGATTTTAAATGAAGAGGAATTCTCGAGCAGTTTAAATGATAACCTGAAGGAGCTTGAAGAAGATGTAGTTACACAGTCATTCGCAAAATATTTCAGGAAGGCTTATTATAAGCGCACAAAGACCTGGGCATATAGTTTTAGAAAAGGTCTGGGTGTCAATACAAATATGTTTTTGGAAAGCTTCCACAATCAGTTGAAAAGTAGATTGATGAAAGGAAAATACTCTAAAAGAATGGACAAAGCGATCGAATATGTACTACTATATGAAAGAGATGTTTTTCAACAAAGGAACCGAAGGCTGTGTGGTCATATACTTTCTACGAGACAGAGATATCTACAGCATCCACACAAGAAGTAGGACAGTACTGCCAGGCAATATTACGGAGGTCAAGAAAAGTAAAGAATGGAATGTGCTATCAACGACTGCTGATGTTGCACCATACGTGGTACGGCTGAACCGTGAAATATACATATAATCAACATGCTTGAGGTGTGAACCATGCAAAATATGTTTCCATACATATTCTTGCACATGCATTGACTATTTAATTAGAACAAGCATGTGCAAGACTATTCCCATCTGACACTGGGTTTAAACGTCGGCTTCGAGAAAAGGATACGAAAGAAAAATCAGAGCACTTCAGTATTCAGAGCAATTCAAGAATAGGAGAAATTGAAAACCATGAAAATAATAATGGATATTCTGACAAAATGAAGCACATGGGATATGAAATTAGAAAGTTGTAGAAAGTGGCGTGGGTCTTATAAAGTTGAAAGTTGAAACATATTTTACTGATCTTTTCGAAGATCTATCAACATTTGGGATCATGCTTATTAAAGCCGGCCACAGACGTAACTGTATGCATGTGCAACTGAATGAATGCGCAACTGTCAAATAATAAATGTCAAAACATAACCTAAAAATATATCTTTGTGATAATTGATATTATTTTTTACTAAATTATTTGTGATTAGTAGATTATTATATTTTTTTATCAAAATTAGTGCAGAAATAGATGACGATTTTATGGCCATGTCATTTGTATTTGCCCCAAAAAAATGGAAAATAACTAAAAGGAGATCTATTTGGTGCAAGGAATGGCTAAGAAAAAGGGAACTGTTTTCGCATATAAATCTATTAAATAAATTCAAAGTAGCGCCAAGGGATTGGCACAATTTTCTTCGCATGGACGAAGAAACTTATTTAAAATTGCTAAAGATGGTTTCACCTCTAAGTAGAAGACAAGATACTATTATGCGTAAAGCTATTTCGCCACACGAAAAGTTGACGGCAACATTAAGATTTCTTGCTTCTGGAAGGAGTTATGAGGATTTAAAGTTCACAACATTAATATCTCCTCAGGCATTGGGTGTAATTATTCCTGAGACGTGTGAAGCTATATCTAAAGTACTGGAGAAAAATTATTTCAAAGTGAGTATAAAAGTCAGTATGCTGTGGCGTAACTATAGGGTGGCGTGGGTGGCAAATTGCCACGGGCCCACGACCTAAGGGGGCCCCAGCCCAGGAAACCGGGGACTCGGAAATACATTTTTACGCTGTACATAAATTTTATTTCACTTGAAACTTATATTTTATATTTTTTAAGTTCAAAGTCGGAGGTAATTATTCAACCAGGCTTGCATCAAACTCTCATTCGGGCGATTGATGGCAAACACATAGACATTATTCCTCCTAGTGGAAGCGGATCTTATTATTATAATTATGAATGTCCTCATAGTATGGTGCTACTTGCAATAGTAAATGCAAAGTACCAATTCATCGTGTGTGACTTTGGAGTTAAGGGCAGGATATCAGATAGAGGTATACTCCAAACAACCGAACTCTATGACAAGCTCCAGAAAAATGAATTGGAGATTCCATCACATGAACCAATCAAAAATAGTTCTGAAATACTGCCATACGTATTTATTGCTGATGATGCTTTTGCTTTGAGAACGAACATGATGAAACCATTCCGTCACTCAGATCTTACTTCAAAAGATAAAAAGATTTATAACTATCGTGTTTGTAGAGATAGACGCATTGTGGAAAATGCTTTTGGTATATTGGTTTCTAGATTTAGAATATTTAAAACACCAATAAATGTCGAGCTAAATAACATTGATCGAATAGTACTGGCAAGTTGTGCTTTACACAATTATTTGATGTCTAATTCTACTAACTCAAATACTTATGCAGAATGTTTTGACTGAGAAAATATGAAACAGGGATGTATTACACCGGGGTCGACTTCTAATGATTCAAATATGAAACATTTAAATCAACGATATTTAGGAAATAGTCCAAATGCCGCAAAAATCGTAAGGGAAAAATATGTGCATTATTTCAACAATGATGGAAGCGTGCCTTGGCAAGACAACTTTATTCATTGACATTATAAAAATTATCATTATTTATGTTATCCTTTGAATCGTATAATGAATACTTTTAATAAATAAAGTTACTGTGAACTTACTTGATCGAAATTAATCCCTGATATATTAGAAACATGGGCCCGTGGTACCGAATAAACATAGAAGTTTGAAAAACCATAATTTCGGTTCGTACACTTCTGTTGTGCCTGCGCCAGATCTTTTAGATTCATCTATTTTTTTCTTTTCTATAATTTGTACGCAAGCTATTAATTTTCTTTACTATTAAGTTACGATTAGCACTTGGTTCTATATATTTGTACTGTTCCACTAATTTATCATACGCAGAATTTTTCAAATTTTTATCATAATAAGCTGCAGATTTGACTTGCCACAAGCAGGGTTCATTCTAATATATTTCTATGAAGACTTCCATGATCTCTCTGATTCCTCCTTCTCCATGTTGGTTTACATAAGACATATTTTCCTTTAATTTTAATAAGGCAATAAAGCATGTGTATATAAACTAAACTATGCAAGTTATAATCATTATGATAAAAATATTTTTAAAATAAAAAAATATAATGTTGAATAATAACATAACCTATATAAAATTATAAATATGATATTCCTATTCTATTTTTATCAATTCTGCAAAACAATAAAGAATTTAATATTTAGTAATCTAAAAGTCTATGCTTTTATTATTTAACAAATATGTACCATTCGATATTGTGTATGCCTCAAATACAGTCACTTGGAATTTAAGTAATTTTAGAAAATAATTTATCTGGTTTCCGAAAACTGTGTCGTTAGTTGATTTCGGAAATAATATTTTTGTGCTGTCTATATTTTGCTTTCTTATGTTTTGTGTGATATTTTGTGAACACTATTGAAATCTTATATTTTAATGACAACACAATTACTTTGTGTAGTGAACATTTTAGTGATTTAATATTTGCTAACATATTATATTATTACTTGCAAATTGTATAGCAGTCTATTCATTTGTTTGTGTTTTGTGTGTTTTTTTGCGAACTCTAATTATGTGTCAGTTGAACTTGCTATTTTTTTTTTATTTTGATAACAATTTAATTTGTTGAGCGTATATTTTAGTGGTTCATTATAATTTGTTAATATAATTGAAATTATAATATCGCAAAATTGCAAGAATTACAATTAATGTTTGATGAAAATTGGTGGGCAAAAAGGTCGTTTTAAGTAAGGATGATAAACAATTGTACAGTAGTTCTACAGACAAAACTATTTTAATTGGTGATATTTTGTGTGCTACGTGTAGACTAATTCCTTATAGAAACTCTAGTAGCAGAACGAGCATATGCAATGCAAATAATTCAGTGCTTAGTGGTAGTGATAGTAGTTCTGTAAGTGCATTTTGTAGTGAATACGATTGTAATATTTTTGAAAAAAGTGATATTTGTTGAACTTTGTCTTAATCGAATAGCATCGACCCATCGACATTGTTCAATTTGTAATAATATATCCAACCTTGTTACAATTCCTTTAGAGGCTAGAATTCATGTATGCGCAAAGGCCAGAATTTATATTCCTACAGGTAATCGTACCTGTAATAAGCATTTGTTCGGTATTTTTTTTATGAAGAAGATATATGTACAACAGTCGCGTATTTATTCAAATACAAGCTATGTGCCTTAAAAAGAAGTGTCCTTTTTTTAAAACAGCTTAAAGTTCAAACCAATCGCTATTTAAACAGATGGAAAATTTTGCTGCCACCGAAGAAAATAAAAATATTAACAGGATTTTATCCGGAAGTTATATATAATATGTGTTATCATGGAATTAAGTAATATGTTTAAATCAATGAAAGACAACAAGAAACGTTATAAGCATAAGTAATTTTTTTTATTTAATTTAAGAACCGGAAACTCTAACAATGTTGTCGCCGATATTTTTAATATTTCTAAAAGTCAAGTTTTTCATTACTATTCTCAAATTTTAAATGGATTTGAAAGGGACATATTAGTTCAAAATTTTGGATTAGAGTCTTTTACAAGAGACCAATTAATTTTGGAGACTTCGTAAAATTCAAAAAAAAAATCCGTTATTTGCCTGAAGATCGGTTAGTTTTAATATGTGACGGTACCTACATACGTCATGAAAAAAGCACAGATAATGAGTACTAAAGAAAGTTGTTTTCAGGCCAGAAACTGGTTCCATTGTGTAAACCATTCACGATTTGCACAACAAATAGTTTTGTCGTTGACTTCTTCGGGCCCTTTCTGGCAACACAAAATGATGCAAATATTATGAAAATTATATTGAAAGATTCGCACGGAATCGGCACTTTTTTGCATCAAGATGATATTTTTTTTAGTTGATCGTGGATTTCGTGATGCTATTTATGATATGAAATCAGCACGTTATGTTCCTTTTATGCCATGTTGTAAAGGCAAAAGAAAACAACTTACGACTGAAGATACAATGAATCCAGAAGGATAACTAAGCTCCCATGGGTTGTCGAAGCAGTGTACGTCAATATTTCACAAAGATATCGATTGCTTCATCATACACTAGACAATAAAGCACTGCCTAAAGTGAAAATATTGTGTAAAATTGTTGGTTTTCTACATAATAAGTATGAAAAGCGGCCGTCATCGGATGGAGATTTGGCGGATGAAGTTATCAATTACATGAATATACGCAACATACCAAATTCTTTATCAAATGAAGTCATTGAAAAAAGATGGAGTAGACGAGCGACAACACTAGAACTTTTTCAGCCAGATTGTCTATTAGGCTTCCCACACTTAAATGAACGAGAACTCAAAATTCTATTTACAGGCTCCTACCAGTTATCCCAAGCGGTATCCTATCTGGCTGAAATGTTAAATAATGACAGTCAACCAAAGAAAATTCTAATATAATTGGACAGAATATTCGATCACGGCATGTTAATAGGAAAACCTATAATGTCTATATAGAGTACACACCACCCGTAACCGTGAACTAGTAGAACCAGTTGTCCTAACGGATTAAGGACTGTTGGTTGCTGCTTTCACAGTTCCGCTATTATATATTATTTTTCATATGCAAGATATTTATCGCAAATTATACGCCCGTCTGAAATACTATCTAAAATATTTATCACTGAAAAAACCTCAGTTTCTATAAACAATGATAGCGATTATGATCAAAAGTATCTTAATTCACTTCCATATTAGTATGATAGGTATAAAAACCATACACTTATATAATATTTTCATTATTTTGTTAGTTATTTATGTTAATGATATAAAATATTAAACATAAAATGTGCATGTACAATGTATAGAACAAATAATATCTAAATTTAAAAGCATTATATATGAATATAAACATATATTCGCATATAATTGATAATCGATAACTATGTTTCTAATATAGCTGTATTTTTCATCTTTTATTTAGGAATATAATACGAAATATTAATCATATAATATATTTGTAGATTATGAAACAAATGAACTTGAAATAATTTATTACACACATGCAACCATACCAGAGTTAAGTAGTTTTGGTGTTGAAATTGTTGCGGATACATCGTCACATGTGTTTTCCTCAGATAAATGCGCAGCCAATTACCTAATTCTATAGCCGCATGACATCAGATGCCTTTCATCCTCTATATTTCAAATAAAGTCAAGGAAATGCTACTTTTTATGTCGATAGTTTTTTCATTGCGGTAAAAAATTCTAAACTACACAAGCTCATACCTTTACCAAATGGATACAATACGATTTTCAGAGTTCACTCTCGTTTTCCGGAAATTTCAATGTTCACTTCTACTTAGAACTCTTAAAGGTTTGTTAAGACTTAAGTTGATTGAAATGAATGCGCCAGTCGTAGGCTTAGAAGTAGAAGTTAATCAAGATGATATTTTTGCGTCTTTCCCGAAAAGAAGACGATACGAGATGTTTATTTAGCGAGGAGTTATTCCAATACAATTTTCTCAGGTTGGATCTTTACTGGCCGCTGACGTAGTACTACGTCATTTGTTCGCTATCCGCCGACGTAGTAATGCGTCACTACATCCAGTTGCAGTAGCCGGTGTCGTAGTACGTTTTTTACTGAGTAACAGTGCTTGTGTTGTCATCATAGAGTCGATTTATTTTAAGTTTTTAATTAAATATATTTGCAATTATTTACTACAATGGAACAACAAACAGGGTGTTGAATATAACATTGACAATGATACTAGTGAGGTGTATGCCGATATATATATATATATATATATATATATATATATATATATATATATGTACAATATATTTTACTGAGCTGTTTTCTTTCTTCATTATCTATCAGGTTGTTTGCCATACCAATACTTATTATTTTTTTATATTTCACAACGTACAATTTAATATTTTGGGTATGATTAATCACCTACGATCGAGTTGTATTACAATCAAAATATAATATCCTCAAACATTTGAATAGATATCATGATAGACGAATCTATAGATATACGCGGAAATATAAAAAACCTTTATCAATGTAAACGAATTCGTTTAAAGTTTTAAAAATAGATGGCTTTAATGTCACGATTTTAATTCACAATAAAGCAGTTCAATATCAGAGTCATTGCGAAGAAGAGCATTCAAAAATTGTGAAGCAGAAAGAAACTGAAAACCATTCAGAAACTGAAGTCCATGCCGAAACTGAAAAGCAAGAGCCGCCAGCCACGAAGCTGGAACGGATAACGAAGGATCACAGGAAGATCAACACAAGATTAGAGTCGTCGCGGAAGAAAAAATCTCTCAGCCAAGCGAAACTACATTGCGAGTGAATAGTGCATGATTAGAAACAAATCCACAAGGATGACACAGTTTCAGGTCGAGGCCTGCCGTAGGATTAAGGTGATCACAACACCGACTGATCTGAAAGAGAGATCAGAGACCGACTGATCTCAAAGAGAGATCAGAGACCTGTCCAGGATCAAGGTGATCACAACACCGACTGATCTGAAAGAGAGATCAGAGACCTGTCCAGTAAAAAAAAACACTGGAAAGCTCTGAAAGCCAGCAACAAATTCATCTTGATTCATATAGTACATGTCAACAGTGGCGACTACGTAGAACCTCGATGACGAGCATAAATCTGTAATCATAAAAGTAATATCTTTTTGGCGTCAAGTACTTTCAAGACTTCTTGTGACACTTTAAACAAACGTGGATAGTGATGTATTAAGCTCCAGAGAAAACTTTGAGTTAATAGAAAAATATGACCCTGTAGTACATGAATTAGTAAGCAAACCAAAAAGCCAAGTAAAATACTTACGTCTAATAATACAAATTGCGCTGGTATCTGCCCTGACTCTAAATTGATCAAATTTGTGAACTTTTCCTTTATTGTATGATAGAGTTGATCATATCCACACAACATCAGAATCCATTTGGTAATAACATAGAAATCGGTCCTAAACACAATCGCTGATCTTGCTGTAAAACTCATGGAAGTATGTGGTTCCAACTACGCCATGGCCACCACAAGGACACCATAGACAATAAACTAGATATGCTAAATAATATTCTCACATTGGCTTTCAAAGAAATACAGAAACTGAAACCCGTACAACAAGTACAACAACAAGAAATAGAGCAGCTAAAGTCCAGACCCAATCCATATAACCAATTCCACAGAAGACCAAGAACCAGAACACCGTCAAGAAGTCATGTTTGCTACTATCACATAAGGTTTGGAGACAAGAGCAACAAGTGCACACAGCCATGTCTGTTCAGTAGCAAACTCAATCCGAAAAACTAAAGCCACCATTGAACACAGGAGCTTGTGAAGATTGTGATATAAATTCTTTAAGTACTGAGCTCAATATTTTCTTGTAGATTCAGGATCCATATTATCAAATTTACCAGCAAACAAATATCGATGTGGCTAACGAATTGGACGAATTAGTACTATTTGCAGCAAAAACATGTGGAACTAGACCTAATATTATACGTTATTTCACATGGCCATCGGCTGATGTATCAACTGCAATCATCAGAGCTAATAAACTTGCTGTTTGACCTCAAAGAAACATATTAATTTATCCTATAACAAGACTAACTTCAAATGGACAAACGCCAGCATTAATTAATACAATCAATCAGTATAAGAATTTACTAAATAACTACATAGACACTACTAAACATCAAAATAACTTCAAATGCAAAGAACCGCGCCTGGCACATAAATCATTATCACAGGACCACCAGTTGCAGCTAGATTCGGAAAAATCTTTGGGGAAAAGCAGCAACAAGAACTACTAAATACAGGAATACTTCGACCGTCAAGCAGCCAATGGGCAAGTCCTGTGCACATGACGCAAAAGAAAAATGAAAAATACAGGTGGTGTGGAGATTTTCGTAGATTAAATGCCAACAAATATCCTCCACCACTTATTCAAGATCGGTGTTCCCATTACTCCTATATTTCTATTCCTATAGATAAGAAAATTTTCTCGGCACTGGATTTATTCAAAACTTACCGTCAGGTTCCTATGGATGAGAAAAACATTCAAAAACAGCAATTATAACACCCTGAGGACTCTGTGAATAATACTTAGCAATGCCATTTGGACTAAAAAATGTAACAAACGTTTCAAAGATTCATAAACCATATATTCAGAGGGTTATGTTTGGACTGAATTAAGTTAATTTCGGCTAAAATTTAGGTTATGGTATTAACTAATTCTCTGAAAATAGTTATTGCACTGCAAAATCATTAATGCATTAATGCAAATGCAAAGTTTGATTATTTGTGTAAAATCATGTACCCAAACACGTGTTAAATTTTGGCCGAAATCAGACTTTACCACTTATTGTATGCATTGTGAGGTGACGTCCTGAACAAATATTTTGATTTTTTCTTGTAGTCATTAAACTTTGGTATTGCATTCAATATTATGAAGGATTATGCTGTAGTATTAATGGCTGGCAGCCCCTGCGAGGTGCCCAAAGAGTGGCTCATTATTAACGATGATGGGTCCATAAAGGAAGTTTGGTGGCCACCTAGATACAAAGACATTACATTGATGGTTAAGAGAAAAGCGTCCATAGATCGGAAAACATGGACCCAAGAAGCAGTAGTTTTTAAGGCATTCTATGGTGAGGAATGAGTTTTAAGTTGGCATTGAAGTCCTAAGGGCTGCTTCATCTAAATATTCGTTCTAGAATCTTACATCTCTGCGAGGAGACATGCAGGAGATGAAGAATACACTTCTAATTAACCAACTTAATGAAGTTGGTAAAAGGAAGGAGAGGAAGTTGTGTGGACATCAGAGGCATCATATACGTCGTATGATGAAGGTAAGAAAGGAGTAAAATTATAAATCATAAATTACATTCGATTATGTTAAAATAATGATATAATCATCACTATGTAGATATTGCTCTATATGAATCAGATTGTGTGGATGGTTTTAACTTACAGTACCTAGAATCAAATTTAGGAACAAAAGTTAGAGGTAAATGTAAAATGCAGTAATTTTGTGTAAATGTTCCGAATCATGATGTATTAAATTCTATTTTGCAAAACAGTTTTGACTTCGGAGGTCAGCCCCGAGACCCAACACACCTACGCTTCCAAGAACCAACACACCTACGCTTCCAAGACCCAACACACCTACGTTCCCGAGACCCAACACACCTACGCTCTCAAGACCCAACACACAATGCTCCCAAGACCCAACACACCTACGCTTCCAAGACCCAACACACCTACGCTCCCGAGACCCAACAAACCTACGCTCCTGAGACCCAACAGACCTACGCTCCCGAGACCCAACAGACCTACGCACCCGAACCCCAATATAACTACGCTGCGGAGGTGGAGTACAATTTATCACCCAGGCGATCTCCAATCCCAAATACTTGTACCAGCTCCACGCATAATGATTTACGGACCACCAGATTGCAAGGTTAGTTAAATGTTTATATATATATATATATATATATATATATATATATACTCGTATATATGTGTGTATATATATATTTTTACATAATTTAATAATTATTTAATGCTAAAATAATTGAGAGTGTTGATGCCATGAATGCCCAAATAGCGGTAATTATGCGCTACATCCAAGATGGCCAGGTTTTGACGACACGTCAAAATCAAGCAATTGATGTGTCACTGCACAAGAATATAGACTTAATGCTGCCACTGAGAACGAGTTAAATGATTTAGAATCGCGTCTAAAAGATGATGCCGAGTTTTGTACAGAATTTGTAAGTCTCCTCTAGTATAAATATAGTAGATACATATATATCTGTATATATGTTTAGTATGTAATATTTATATTTATATATGCACACTTATTTTTTTCATTATTGTTTTAGCAACTCTTAGTAATGAAAGTTGGGGGCATAACTGCACAGGCACACATAGCAAATGTGTGTAAGAGATTGATGAAAAATGAGCTCGCCATGCAATGTTCATGGCTTGGCTTAAAAAATAACATAGCAGTTCAAGAAATTGTTCAGAGGTAATTATAAATGATATATATATATATATATATATATATATATATATATGATTATAATTATAAATGATATATAATTATAAATGATATATATTTGTAATTCAAATGTCCCGCCATTACTATTAGTAATGTTGGCAATAGCCCTCCCCTACTCAAACCATGTACCCGCCATCTTATATTTATGTTCATGTCGAAACTGTAAAATAACTCTCTTCTTGCTGAATTGCGAAACATTAAAATAAACTGAGTAATTTTAAGGAAGCATTTTTATTTGACCATATTTTGGTCCATCTCACCGAATAACATATATTTATACCAGCGCTTATCCTTGCTAGATTATGTGTGCTTTGTCATTAACCTATAAACAAAACACACGTTCTTGCGTTCGCATTATTCATTAAATCAACGTGGCCTTACAATTTTTCGGTAATTATAAGTGCAGAGCTGTTGCTACCAGTATTTCGAGACTTTCGTTATTTATTACAATTCGTTGGGCGAAGTAAAAGCTGCTCGAGGTATTTGAGGTTAGCCGGCGTTACAACACGGCGAAGCTAAGTTGCAAGGAGGACAAAATCTACAAGCGGTAGGTTTGTTCGAGGCAGACGATTTGTACGAGGAGGACAATTTGTACGATGCTGCATTATATCCAGCTTCGATTACTACGGTGTTTTCCAGAAGTACGCCAAGGTCAAAGGAGGAACTTTCTAACTCGCAGACCACGTGGGATTTTGGTTATATATTTGAGATCACCTAGCGTGGTTCTCTGTGAAGTATTTATTCTCAAAGCTGATTAGAAGATTTATTTTTATATTAAATGCCATAATATTGTTTTATATTATATTTTAGTTCATCTGTGTTATGTACAGATAGATCCTTTAAATTTTCCAGTAGCTGTTTATATATTTTTTATAGTATTATTATATGTATACTTTTCTTTTCTCTTTTACACTGTATATCAGATTAATATTTATCTTATGTTATTATAGAGCTAGTTAATATTTCATTGTTATTGTGGTTTTCTCATTATTTTTTATTTGTAGATTTGTTTGAACAACTTTAAAATGGCTGACATCGATACTCTGAAAGATGTTCACGAAATTATCAAGACATCTTTTGATTCCATTAGAAAGTTTGTGGCAGGATTCCGTGAGGATGATAACATAAATCTGTTGATTGCACAGAAGCAAAAGTTGGTTGAGCGATCACATGAGTGGGAAACAAATTACATTGAGCTAAATAGGTTGAAGCCAGGGAAGTACACTAAGGTATTTTTAGAATATTCAGAATTATATTAACTTTGATGGCTGCGATTCAGACTTTGATTGATGGTAGGGATATTCCTAATAATTCGATTAGGGTCTCTAATAGTTCAGTAGATGTTAAGTTGCCTGACATAGTGTTGCCTACATTTAGTGGTGAATTTAGTAAATGGACAGCGTTTATTGACCTGTACAACTCATTGATTCACACAAATGCTAAATTGTCTGACGTGCAGAAGTTGCATTATTTAAAAGGTACTCTCACAGGTTCAGCTTCAAACATTATTTCTTCTTTAAAATTAACTAATGAAAATTACACAGTAGCCTATAATCTCATTTTAAAAACATATGACAATATGTTTTTTAATCATTAATGCTCACTTAAACTCAATCGATAAAATTTCCCCTATTAGTAAAGGTTCTTTTAAAAATTTGAGAGCGTGAATGCAAGACAGCAAGTTCAGGCTTTGACTGCATTATTTGAACCAGTCAAGTATTGGGATGTCGTTCTTTTGTTCATGTTGTCGAAAAAGTTGGATAACAACACTAGAGTTGCATGGAATTTATCTCAAACGTCAGCAGAACTACCAAGTTTGAATAGTTTTTTTAATTTTATTGAAATGAGGGGAGGTAGCTTTAGAGAATTCTAGTTCTGTTTGTAAAGAGCCCTCAGCTAAGACAGTCAACATAATTGTGAAGAAGGCTTCTCAACCTTGCATCTGTTGCAAGGGAGAGCATGCCATTTTCCAATGTGCTGATTTCAAAGCTTAGGATGTCAAGAAGCGAAAGGAACTAGTCTCTAAGCATTCATTTTGTATTCGCTGTATAGCTTCGCGACATGGCATTTCGAAGTGCAAATATAAGTATCCTTGCTCTATATGCCAGAAATCACATAATTCTTTGTTGCACGAGGAAAAGGTTTCCCCTATCAACAATAGTAATATTCTTATGACGCATTCGAATCCTCAAACTCTGCTTTCTGCTGTTTCCTTAATTATTTTTGATGCAAATGGCAAAAGACATTCCGTGCGTGCACTTTTAGATAATGGCTCACAAATAAATTTAATTACTAAATCGCTGGCTTCGCGTCTCCAGCTTCCAATTAATTCTTCACTTCATAATTTAAATGTTTTACAAAGGCAGAGTATGACTTGTAATAAGTCTGTGAAGATTAAAATTAAATCTAAACTAACTTCTTTTGAACACAAATTGTATTGTGTTATTATTGATAATATTACTCAGCATCTTCATCTATTGATTATTCTCACCGGAGAATCCCGGATCATGTCCAATTAGCTGATCCAGATTTTAATACTCCAGGTCCAATAGACTTGTTGATGGGCGCCGAGCTATATTTTGACATCCTGCAACAGTGTTGTATCCGCTTAGGGAAGAACTTAACAATTTTGAGGAACAGTCGCTTCGGATGGTTGTTGTCTGGTGTTTATTCAGGTTTATCTCTAACGAAGATCTCCATGAGGAGTTAGCTAAGTTTTGGCAGATAAACGAGATCTCTTTGAGCAATTCTCTTACCGGTTCAGATAAGGCTTGTGAGGAACACTGTTTCAAATGTACATCGTTTAGGAAATGGCCAATTTGAAGTTGCTTTACCATTTATTGATGGTAAGAAGTATCAGTTGAGAAATTCTTACACACAGGCAAGAACTCATTTTTTGAATTTGGAACGTAGGCTGGTAAAAAATAAGGACTTAAATTTAGCTTACTCCAATTTTATTAATTAGTATGTAAAGTTAGGTCATGCCGAACTTACATCTCTTACAGGAGAAGATTTTGATGTAGTATTTTTTACATCATCACTCGGTTTTCAAGGATGGCAATTTTAATAAAATTCGTGTCGTTTTTTATGCTTCTTGCAAAACTTACACAGGTTTGTCGCTTAGTAATGTCATGCATACAGGTCCAAAACTACAACAAGATTTGTTTTCGATTTTGATTCGCTTCAGGTGTCACTTGTATGTTTTTGTCGCTGACATTGTTAAGATGTATAGGCAAATTAAGGTTAGGGATGCAGATGCTAATTCACAATTAATTATTTGGAGAGATTCTCCTCAGAAAAGGCTTGACATTTGTAAGTTGAACACAGTTATATATGGCACTTCATGTGCACCGTACTTGGCCATGCGTTGTCTAAAGATGTTGTCAGAAGAAAATTCTGTCAAGTATCCACTAGCTTCGCAGACTTTAGATAGGGACTGTTATGTCGATGACATAATTACAGATGCATCGTCAGAGCAGGAACTAGGGCAGCTGAAATCGGAGGTCTGTAGTCTGTTGAAGCTAAGTTGTTTTCAGTTACACAAGTAGTCAAGTAATAGTCTTTCGTTGTTAGGTAATGTTCCTAAGGAACAACAAAATTTGTCAGCCACAGACTTTTCTGAACAAAATAATACTGTAAAAACATTAGGTTTTTCAAGGAATCAAGTTGATGATATTTTCAAAATCTCTTATTCCAATATTTTTATCACTTCTGCAGACACTAAAAGATCTGTGCTTTCTACCATAGCTAAAATATATGATCCTATTGGACGACTCATTTCTCCGATTACCATAACAGCGAAATTGATAATGCAGGAATTATGGAAATACAATTTAGATTGGGAAGACGCCCTGCCAGATGAATTACAGGATAGCTGGAACGATTTCAGACATCATCTTTCGTGTTTGGAAGATTTGTGTGTTCCGCGTTGTCTTTTCAAGCAGATTCCTGTATGCATAGAGTGTCACGATTTTGCGGACGCTTCATTACTAGCTTATGGAACTTGTATTTATTTACGGGCGACTAATGAAGATGGTAGTATTTCCTGCCATCTAATATGTTCTAAATCTAAGGTTGCTCCGTTAAAACAAGTGACACTTCTTCGGTTAGAATTGTTAGCAGCGTTGTTATTGGCAAAATTATATAGGCATGCTATGGCTAATGGTGTTGTGAAGATTAACGAATCATTTCTGTGGAGTGATTCTAGTATTGTTATTGCGTGGCTGCGTACAGAACCCTCACAGTTGAAAATGTTTGTTTCCAATTTTAGAATTAACTCCAGCAGTTATGTGGAAGCATGTATCTAGCAAGGATAATCTGCAGACATTGTGTCAAGAGGTGTTAGAATTGCTAATGATTTGTTGAGCTGTGATCTGTGGTTGCACGGGCCATCTTGGCTTTGTAGCACCAGAGAAAATTGGCCAAATAGGTTTTGTGATCCACCAATAGATAATCTGCCGGAAAGACGGGTACTTTGTGCTGTTTCGAATACTGAGGATGATGATGATATCGGTATTGCTCTAAAGTCTTTGGCAGATAGGATATCCAAGTTTAGCAAGCTTGTTAGGATTGTCGCATATTGTCTCAGAAGGAGGAAAAAGCGCAGAACTCTTTGTGATCCGTTGTCAGCATTTGAGATTCAGTTTGCAACACGTAGGATATTTTATTTGGTCCAGTTAGAAACATTCTCTATAACTAGTGATGAAGATTTAGAGACAGATAAGGTCTCAAATCTGAAGTTGAAATCGTTAAACCCATTTAGGGATGCTGACGGCGTGTTGCGTGTAGGTGGATTGAGAGATTGGAACATGCAAACATCTCTTTTGACCAGAAACACCCCATTATTTTACACAAAAAACACGTAATTGTTCGTATGTTTTTAAAGTCAGAGCATGAGCGACTGTTGCATGCAGGGACTCAAACCGTTCTGGGAAATGTAAGGTTGAATCAGATTATCCCAATGCCGGGAAAAGTGAGATACCACAATTTAAGAGAGGTGGTTGTTAGTCTGACCAATGGAGCAACAATCCAAAACATCAGACGCAACTTTTATGCGTCAAACCCAATTCCAGGCTGTAGATGGAGAAACGTTCCTTACTATCCAGTCCTGATGACCCGGATGATATAATGCCGGTAGATCATAATTTAGATGATGATGTTTCAGAATTTAATCGAATGCATGCTTGGTTGCAATTGAAATTACTAAAGTTCGTTTGCATAGATAGAATAGATTACCAACAGAAAGGAAATCGGGCAATGCTGATTAGTAATGCCGAAGAGAATTTGCGTTTTCCAGATTATACGCAAAACACCCTGGAGGAGTATTATCAAAATCTAAAACTCCGGTAATGTGACCGAGTACTGGTCGAGTTAAACCGCGTCAAAATTAGAAGAATTAGAAGGGCAGCTCACACTAACAGGCGAATTATTGGCCAATTAATGGTCGTAACGCCTTAAAGCAAATTATTCATAATTGTTGTAAGTGTGCTCGTTTTAAGGCTGCTGCTAGTCAACTGATGGGTAGTCTCCCAACAGATTGGATCACTCAACATCGCCCATTTAAGGTAGTTGGGGTAGATTTTGCTGATCCAATATTGTTGAGATCAAGTCGTTTAAGGAAGGCTCCTCGAGTTAAGGCCTATATTTCGTTATTTGTATGTAAGGTGACCAAGGCAATCCATATAGAATTAGTTTCTAGCCTCTCAACTGATGCCTTTTTAGCTGCGTTGAGACGGTTCATTTTTCGTAGGGGTTGTTGTTCTATCATACATAGTGACAATGGGAAGAATTTCGTAGGAGCCAACAACGAGTTGAAGGAGTTATATAGGTATTTTAAATTGGATATGACTAGACAAGGTTTGGTAACAGCTGCATCTCAGTTAGGAATAATATGGAAATTTACTCCGTCTTATGCACCTCACTCCGGAAGGTTATGGGAGGGTTCCATTAAACAAATGAAACACATATTCGTAGGGTGTTAGGATCGCATTACTTCACGTACGAAGAATACCTCACTGTATTCGCACAGATCGAGGCAATTCAGAACTCCAGACCAT
>NW_020538531.1:0-12064 GCF_003426905.1 Ctenocephalides felis
AGTTTTTTTTTTTTTTTTTTTTTTTTTATTATTTATTTATTGTTTTGTCAATCAAGACTTAAAAAGTCTTATAATACAAAATTGCTTATTTAGGTAATAAAGAGAACAATAATATAAAGTAAACAGTATACATAATAAGAAATAATAATTAAGAAACTAAAGGAAAATTATAAAGTGAAGTAAGAAATAAAATATAAATTAAACAAAAATGGCGTGGTGAAAGGTGTTGCCGACTTAAATTCGCCGGAACACGCATTTGTTCATTGCAGCGGGGTAGATCGACGGGCCATTTCCTTTTCAGGCGTCTAGTGGGTCTGGGCAACATTTTGATGGTTGGATTTGCGTGGACTTGTAGTTTGTTGTTGTAGGCTAAGCTTCTTGATATTATTTGTTCATGAACTGTTCTGATATTTAAATCCTTATGTAGGCAGAAGTTGGTGATATACCACGGTGCATTTGTCAGTAAACGTAAGATTTTGTTTTGACACCTCTGGATGATGTTGATGTTGGATTTACTGGCACATCCCCAAAGTTCTATGCCAAAAGTCCAGATGGGGATGATAGCCGTTTTGTAGATGAGGATTTTATTCTCAAGTGATAAATTACTTCTTCTGCCTACCAGCCAATACAGATCTTTTATTCTCAGTTGAATTGTTTTTTCTTGTTGAGTATATGCTCCCTCCAGTTTAATTTAGTGTCGAGGTGCATACCTAAATATTTTACACTGCTGCAATTCGGAATTATTGAATTATTGAGGAGGACAGGAGGACTATTGTGCTTTCTCAAAGAAAAAATAATGTGTTGAGATTTGTCGGTGTTGATCGAGATCTTCCATTTGTGGAGCCAGGATTCTAGTGAAGTAAGGTAATTTTGGATTTTATCAGTGGCAATTGCAATGTCCATGTTGTTCGAGATTATTGCTACGTCATCGGCGTATGTGCAAATCATCAAATCTTCATCAGTAGGTAAATCTTGTGTAAAGAATGTAAAGTAGTGGACTCAGGACGCTGCCCTGTGGAACACCACATTCTATGTGGCGTGTGCTTGAATAGTCACCTTTAACTCTTACGCGAAATTTTCTATTACACAAAAAGGAGTATAGAATGTTGAAGTAATTGGGAAAAGTAGTTTGTATTTTAGAAAGGAGTCCTGTGTGTGATACTTTGTCGAAAGCTTGACTTACGTCAAGAAATACTGCTACTGCATGTTTTTTATGATTCAAAGCATCCAGAATATAGGTGACTGTTCTATTACATTGTTGGGTTGTTGAGTGGTCCTTTCTGAATCCAAATTGGTGGTTTGGGATCCATTTTTCACCTGGATGATCTTCGCCTAGTCTGAGTAAAATTAGTCTTTCGAGAATCTTGGATAAAACTGGTAAAGACTAATTGGTCGGTACGAACTGGCATGATGCGGATCTTTATTTTTCTTAGGAATCATTATTATTTCTCCAGTTTTCCAAGCTGTAGGCCAATAGTTGAATTCAAGAATTGCATTGTAAATATTGGTTAAAAATATTATAGAGTTTTTTGGCAATTCTTTTAGCATTTTTGGAGTGATATTGTCGATGCCAGGGGAAGACTTGTTTTTTAATTTTTTGATTGTGCAAGCAACATCATTTGGAGAAAAATGTTTTATTCGTTTTATTGAGTCGATATTTGATTGCCACGAATTATTGCAGACTGGACCTAGGGACAGATTTGTGTCGGTAAAAATATTTTGCAAGTGATCTGCAAAAGCTTCAGCTTTCTCCGTATTTCTTTTTGTCCATGTATATCCATTCAGAGATCGAATCTTCAGTGGAGGGTTCGTTAGTGTTGGTTTCCCTTTGATTTTGATAGGCCTCCAAATGGAGTTGTCAAACCTGTTGAGTTGCAATAGATATGTCTTGAAAGCGTCGTTTTTCCAAACCTTTACTTTATTCTGTAATGTCCTAGTGAGTTGGTTTAACTTAGTTTTATCTTGAGGCTTGTGTGATAGTTGCCATATCCTTCTTGCTATTCTTCTGCGAAATTAGTTTTTTAATTTCGGAAGGAATAATAGGTGTGGAATTTTTCGTGCGACAGGTTGGAGTAACTAACTTTGAGGATTCTTTTAAAACTGTTGTGAATTTATTTATCTTGTAGTCAATGTCGGCTGAACTTTTCGGTCTGGAATGTGGAAAAATTTTTGAATCCAGTAAAGCCCTGAATTGATCCCAATTTGTAAATTTGTTGTGGAGGATAGCTGAAGGTTGTTCATTTACAGGAATTGAGCTGAATGTTAACACAATTGCAGAATGATCTGACGAAAGATCATAGCTGTTCTCTATGTCAAAATTATTTAAGGAGATACCTTTAATTATGAAAAAATCCAGAAGATCTGGTACTTTGTCTGGATCAGAGGGCCAATAGGTAGGACTGCCTGTTGAAATATGGAGGAGATTGTTATTTGATATTGCCATGTGAAGTTCTTTTCCTTTCGAAGTTGTCAGCCTGGAGCCCCAAGCTGTGTGTTACAATTATAGTCACCTCCTAATATAAATTTGGATCCTAGTTGTTCAAAAAAGGACGAATAGTCATTAGCTGAAATTTTGAACCTAGGAGGGCAATATATCGCAGAAATGGTTATCTCAAATGATCTTGTTTCTAATAGGATTTGTGTTGCTTGCATGGATTCTTGTTGGACATTCGGAAGTGCAAAATGTTTTAAGCTGCTTTTGATTAATAATGCTGATCCACCACGAGCGCTACCACTTGGATGGTTTGAATTATAAGTGATATAATTGAATTTTAAAATATGTTTTTTCAGTAAAGTGGGTTTCCGAAATGAGGAGAATGTCGATATGATTTAGTTTCAGGAAACACTCCACTTCATATTTGTGAGGAATTAAACCATTAGCGTTCCATTGAGCGATTTTAATTAAGTTTGCCATTATTCAATTTATTAATTAGAGTGGTTAACATGTTGATAACGAGGCTATTTTGTTGCATAAGTTGACTGAAAAAAGTCTTGAATTCTGAGAGAAAAGACGATAAAGTGGTAGAATCGGAGTCCGTGATTGGATTCGAGGAAGTACGTTGCTGATTTCTTGTGGCGTTTGCATAGGAAACTGAGGGGTTAATTGGATTAGGAATTGTGTTGAATTTATGCGAATTGATTTTAGTTGTGATTGAAGGAGTGGGATATGGGGCGTTATTTGTTTCTTTATACAGATTTCTATTTCTTGGCTCGATATTTTCTTTGTAGAAGCTACATCCTCTGTAATTAGCAGTATGCGCACCGTCACAGTGATAACAGTGGGCTGGAGTATTAGGGTCTTTAGTACAATCTTTTGTTCTGTGATTTTCACCACATTTTGAGCAAATAAAAGGTCTGTTGCAGTAAGCCTTAGTATGATTATACATTTGGCAACGTGTGCATTGCACAATGTTGCTGGATTTGCGCGGTGGTTCTACCCTGATTATATTATTTGATATTTTATAAACATTGTATATATTTTTATTGTTTTTATTGGGCTCTAGGTCCACAAAAACATGTTCAACGGCTCTTTAGTTAACCTATGCCTTATATTGAGAATATTTCTCACGACATGACCCTGTTTTAATAATTCTGATTTTATCAGCTCCGTGTCTGTAGAGAAATGAACATTCCTAAGTACTACCCTGTATGCTTTTTCTTGTTTTAGTTGATAAGTGTGATAAACTACGTTAGTTTGTTTTAAATATTTCGAGAGTTCACGAAAATTATCAACAGTTTGGCATATGATTTTAAAGGTGTTATTGGCGAGGCTTCGAAGATAGTACTGACTTGGCGGAACTATTTTGTTAAACGTGTTTAACATGTCCGCGGGATCTTCAACTCCGTAAATAAATATTGGTGGGGTTTATTAACGGTTGTTACAGCAGGGGTTTTGTCTTCTACATTTATTGATGATAACGCAGAAAATCTATTATTAGTCGATATATTAATTTGTAAAGGAACATAAGAAGTTTTTCGTTTTTTTGGCGTGAATACTTGCCAAGGGTTAGGATTAGAATCAGTAGTTGGTTGTTCCGAAGAATGTGAATCGTCTTCCATATTGTTAAGATTTTCCGATGTTTGCTCCAAGTTTTCCGAGTTCTCTTCTGATGAATGAATAGATCGGTTAACGTCAAATTTATTAAGATCTTTGTTGTTATCAGTAGAATTTGAAGAATTCACATGAGATGAACGTGATGAAATAGCTATACTTTTGTGGTTTTTTATTGAAATCTGTTTTCTGAAATCACTTTGTCTTGAAGAGTAATTTTCACTTAATTGGTGAGTAATTATTGCATTATTTTGTATAGGTTGTGAAATCAAATCTGATCCGCTTGCTAAAGGTATTTCTTCACTTGGATCTGCAGAAATATCCATATCATTCAAAACATTAAACGATTGAACAATAGGTATGACCGGTTCTTTGTCCCCTCCGATGGGGACCATGTTGCGTAACTCCAAACTACACTCACTGATAAGAGTCTTTTATTTGAACACTCACAGGTAAAAAGGTAAACTGCACTGAAATAATGTTTTATTTAGAATAGAACACGATGTGCACCGTACGGCTGTCGGCGTTAGAATGATCCAGAAAGTAATAAAATTTACACAATTACCGTTACCGCCAGTTGCCGCCATTTTGATGCTTATTGACGCTCACAGTTTCCAAAACGAACGGATTTCAGTTATCGATTCTGAGCGCTTATCGGCCAAGTCGAACGCTAAAAATTCGTGCTTATAAGCGTGAGCGCTCACAGCGCGTAAGCGTCCAAGTCGAATGCACCCAATGTAATATCTCTGCAATAATTCCATTATAAGACTTTGTTTAGCTTTTTGCAAAGTATATAGCAAACCATAGCAATAAAACAAACATAATATTTTTTTTTAAATAATATTAGATAAAAAATATAAATTATATTAAATTTATCTGAAAGAAAATATAGATATCAAGTATGACGTTACATGTTTCTACTACTTGTATACTACATATATGTAGTAAGAGAACGAATGGCTTTTTGCGAAATAATACTAATTGTTTTTGCTAAAGTTGCTCTTACTGTTAGCCATAAGCTCAAAGTAATGATTGATAATTTAATGATGATTGATCAATTATCGTGCTAGACAAAAGATAATTAGACTTCCAAAATTTTTATTATGAACTAGGGTTTTGCGCAAGGAGGGTTAAAACTTAGAGTTGAATGTATTTTTCAATTCCACACCCAGAAAAATATAATAAAAAATGTTAAAAAGTGTTAATATTGTAAAAGGTTTAGGAAATATAGTATGATTTATAATAATATAATGAGCTTGCTGGAGATTTTTGTTAGCACGTTTCTATAAAAATATGGTTGTATCATGTTTGTCGGATGGAAATTTTGTGCGAGTAAATTGTGTTCGTATACATTGAATGATTAATTAAATTTAAAAGGTATTATTTTTAGTTTATTATATTATTATATAAATAGTGTGTTATATTAATTCATTTTTTTATATTTATCTCAAGTTTCAATACTTTAATAATTTTTTTGTAATTTATATTTGTGTATCTTGATTTTATAACTAAATGATTTTTTTAAATATTTATGTTCGAAAAAATTGTATTCTACATCACAGTGTACGCAAATCGATTTTCTCATAACCATTTTACCATCGAATTTGACTTTGTGATTGTGCAACGAATTCGGCTTTGCGGTGTGCACAAAATTAATGTTTGTAAACATCACGAACACGTCATTTACATGTTGCATATACTTTTCAAGGAGCAAGTAGTAAGGTGTTAATTGATGGCTAACATATTCGTTTACCATTGCACATGACATGTTTATATATTACAAAGATCTATAAAGCATATGGTATTTAAAAATACGATTTGGTAATATGTCAAAAAGTAATTTTTCCCTAATGCAAAGCTTGAAAAACTAAGAGCATGGCATGTACTACCAAATATTGATTTCTTAAAAAGCATTTAGCTTGTCGCTGATTGAATTAAAAGCAATATTTCAAACAGTTATATTATTCAATAATTTTACGTAAATAATTCGATATTTCACTATGAACAAAAGTATGCGCTTCTGCAAACAATTTATTTCGCGAATTGTTCATTTTATTGATAAAAAGAAACGCGTTATACTATATACAACTAGTAAAATTTAAAAGCTCAATAATTTTAATAAATGGTATTATAAAATTTGTAAAGCAATGAATATAACTAGATGTAGATAGTAATGAAACAATTACAGTCAACCCTATTGTAACGAGAGGGTACAGCGGTTTTCTGACAGTTTAAAAGTTTTTTCTGCAAAATAAAAACAAATCTTGTAAACGCATTTACATTTTTTTTTTAAAAATACAAATTACATCATAGCTGGGCACGACATTGGTTTTAGTAGTAAAGTTCGTCTTTCTAAAAAAAATTAGTTTCAAATTTTTTGTGGAAAACAGTTAAAGTTTGGTTTCTATTTTATCATATAACTCAATAAAAATAATTTTTATATCAATAAAAATAATTTATGATTTGTTATATCATTATGAGCACGATTTCCATACAATGTGTTATGCATACACCGCGTAATAGGAGGATTGGTTAATTACTTTTCATTAAGAAAAATATAACTAAAATGTATTGGAAAACCACGGAACGTACAAAGCGTTTATACAAACTGCTGGCAATCAGAATATTTTTTTCAAATATTTTTTTATTCATAATTAAAAAACCATCTCAAGAAAATTTAGAAAAATGACTTTTAAATACGCCAGTGATACAGATTTATAATACTACATAGTATAGCAGTAACTTATTATATATTAACTTCAGATTAAATTGTAATTTAAAAACGAGCTGGTTAAAACAAAATAAGCAAGCAATCATTCTAACTCAACAATCTCCCTTAAACGTAATTAATATAACAGAAAAATATATGCAAACTATCTCGGCTATTTTTGTTTGCATCGAAAATTCAGTAAACCATGAACACCATGCACAAAAATATTTTAGTTCAATAACACATTATGATAAATTACAAAAAATACATCATGGTGTAATTTGTCTTATTTTGTTAGTTAAGAAATCATCATCTAAGTTGCACAAATAAAATGCATATTTACAAAAGTATTTTAAAAATTGTCGCTGCTAAGGCTTACCTTTAGTGCAGTAAACGGAGCGTTTTAGGTCTGAATTTTTTTACTGTGCTCCGAATTGAATGAAATTTTAAAATTTGGTTCATCTTACCCTCAAGTTCAAAAGTGAAAACAATTCGGGTTGCGCCATCACCCCCCGGGGGGATGACGCCCCTTCTCAATTGTGTAATTACATTTTTTCAAAATAACATCGGAAATCGATGGAAGAACTAATTATAAGAAAAAAATGTCTTCTATAGTTTTTCAAAAAAAACTAATACTTTTCAAGTTATTGGCCACTAAAGATTCATATATTTTTCGCGTTCTTCTTCGTTTTTTTGCAAATATCTCCTAAAATATACATTTTAACGAATATCATGTAATGAACAAAATAATGTCAATAAAAATCTTAATAAATCGGTATTACATAAAGTGTTCTAGGAAAAATATTAAGCAAGGTTTGAAAGAACAAAGTCGTTTTTCATTTCGTTCAAGATTTAATTGTTGTATTTAAAGCCATCTAGTGTCGAGGTTTTACATTTTATGCATTTCGGTGAAATTGGGTTTTATAGTCCTCAACATGAGCTTTAAAATGAGTGCTGTTACAAATTTTGCGCGTGTAAAATGAGTGAGCTATCATGCAAATAAAAAGCATATACGATATTTTTTTCTCTTAAATCATATGGTTTAATGAGCGTCATTTCCACCAGAATTAAAGTAATTCACATTCCATCTAAAATTCAATTCATTATAGACATCTTGATGGATTCTAGCAGATTCACTACTTTAGTACATACTATTTTCAGAAAACTCACGATTTTATAAAAAAAAATTTCCATTTTTTTTAAATCGAAATTATTTTTATTATATCTCAAAAAGAATAAAAGATTCGTATAAAAGCATATAGATAAAAATCAAAGGGATCTTTCTGGCTTATTATTGTTTTTTATTATTTTTCTTTCACACAAAAATTGACAGAGTTATGAATGTTTAAAGACTGCGCGGCCGCCCAAATTGGAAAAAAAAAGTTTTTATAAAATCGTGAGTTTTCTGAAAATAGTTTGTACTAAAGTAGTGAATCTGCTAGAATCCATCAAGATGTCTATAATGAATTGAATTTTAGATGGAATGTGAATTACTTTAATTCTGGTGGAAATGACGCTCATTAAACCATATGATTTAAAAGAAAAAAACTTCGTATATGCTTCTTATTTGCATGATAGCTCACTCATTTTACACGCAAAAAACTTGTAACAGCGCTCATTTTAAAGCTTATGTTGAGCACAATAAAACCAAATTTTACCGAAATGCATAAAATGTAAAACCTCCACCCTAGGTGGCTTTAAATACAACAATTAAATCTTGAACGAAATGAAAAACGACTTTGTTCTTTCAAATCTTGCTTAATATTTTTCCTAGAACACTTTATGTAATACCGATTTATTAAGATTTTTATTGACATTATTTTGTTCATTACATAATATTCGTTAAAATGTATATTTTAGGAGATATTTGCAAAAAAACGAAGAAAAACGCGAAAAATATATGAATCTTTAGTGGCCAATAACTTGAAAAGTATTAGTTTTTTTGAAAAAACTATAGAAGACATTTTTTTCTTATAATTAGTTCTTCCATCGATTTCCTATGTTATTTTGAAAAAATGTAATTACACAATTGAGAAGGGGCGTCATCCCCCCGGGGGGTAATGGCGCAACCTGAATTGTTTTAACTTTTAAACTTGAGGGTAAGATGAACCTAATTCCAAAATTTCGTTTAATTCGGAGCACAGTAAAAAAATTCAGAGGTTACACCCTTTTTACCTCTCCGTTTACTGCACTACTTGGTTTACAAGAGCTCGCGGGACTGTAATCGGCACCCCACACATTAACAGAAAATCACTAAATTATTTAACACAAAGTTATTCTAATCACCAAACAAATATAAATGTTATTGTAGATTAAAACTAAAATACTTTATAACGTATTAATAATATCACTCACACTTTAACACGAAATTCACAACCGACTGGCATAAAATATGGCTGACAGAAAATAAACGTGCTGCCATTCATGCCTAGAGACGCGCCCGACGAGGAACTGATCCATGAATGACTATACGTCTATCAAATTTGTTTATAGTGTTGTCAGATGACAAATAATAGCATTGTTTTCTATATCATACTGAACTTATATGCATGCATTTGAAGTATCAAGGCGGCAAAATCAAATGTAACTTTACGTTATTATATTATATTAAAATCACATTAATGAATTAAAATTATGTTAGTAAATGGAAATCACGTTAATATATCATACGAAATACCTGATCTTTATCCATTATATTATTGATTTTATTTTTATACATTATTAACGTATTTTTTATATAATAACTTTATATTAATTATATTATAATGCTTGTTCTAACAAGTTCCCATTATTGCTTTCATTCTGTGCCTTATACGATTTGTAGATCGCATTTTTTTGAAAAGACAAAAGTAAGGTTTCATATTTGATTTTTTTTAATAATAATTGTATACAGATAGATTACTTGGTTTGTTATTTTGCTGTTAGTTGAATATTAATAATTATTTCCAAGCAATTAGATTTTGCGATAATTTAGCTCTGTCATGATCATGATGATTTGCTTTGAATCGTGGTGTCTTAAGTACGGTTGCGACAAGTATTTCTTGTCTATTTCGGGTAAAGATTAAACAGATAAGAAAATTTAACTTGAAACAAAATGAAAGAGAAAGAAATTCTTGTGAACTTTGTTTAAAAATTCATGTTTTGTTATATATTTTTATAATATATTCATATGCTTTTTTATGTTGAGCTTATGTTATGTTGTGTTACATATTATTGTTATTAATTATTATAAAAACTATCATTTTTTTGAACTCTATTTTATTTCTATTTATGTTATTATTCACTTTTGCTACTAAGTGTTATATTATTACGCAGTTGTAGCAGGTATTATAATTAAAATAAATTATAATAAAAGTCGTTATAAACTATTTTGATTGATTTCAACATTCGTAGTTTAATTAGTAAAATCAATATTTTTTAATTCATTGCTAAATTGGTTATATATGTTACTAATTATATATTAGTGAATTTTGCAACCGGTTTTAATAAAGTTATTATAGTTTTCATTAACAAAGAAATATGTAAAAATCAATCTACTAAAATTAAATAAGTATATATCAATTTTTGTACAGTGAAGTAAGTGATACATAAAACGCTATATTTCGTAATTATACTACAAATCTCAGTTCACTTGTAATATAATTAGTAAAATTTGTATTAGCTAAATTACTAATTATAAACTTACAATTGGTATTGTTGAAGTTATTGTGATGTACAATTATAAAAACTAAAAAAACATATCCATGTACTATAATAACATAAAGTTATATATAACGTAAAGGTGCCGATACACTGTAGAGTTTTTGGCTAGAGTCGCTCTAGCTAGGGCATTAATAGAACGCTCTATGTAGAGTCCCATAGTGTACACAGCTAGCTACTAGAGCACTCTAGCGAGAGTCACTCTATAATCTCCGTAGACAATCTCGCTAGACAAATAATATTCAGTGTACACAGGGTCTCTGCACAACTTCCACGCTCTAGCTATTACCTCTAACATTATTCACCTTGTTGGATATTTTTTTGTGTATACGTAGAGTTTTTTTGTTTTGCTTTGCACTGGTTTGTTTGTGTTCCCAAGAAAAGTTGTTTTTTTTATTTTGGAAAATGGAAGCATTATGTGATGAAGAACAGTGCAAAAATTTTATTTGGGAGAAAAATAAAGTGTTTCAATTAATTGAATTGGTAGAGGCTGGTCCAGAATTGTCGAATGTCCGGTTGAAGGAGTATAGGAAACTAAACAATAGCGACGTTTTTAAATTTGGGTGTCAAAATAGTAAAAGACAAAATTCAAAATTTGAGATGCCAGTTAATGAGCATCTGAGAAATATAAAAAAATTCAAAACTGATCAGGGTGCAGATGAAAGGTATAAACCGAAGTGGGAGTTTTTTGAGGCTCTCAAGTTTATGAATATCCAGAAAATTCAACAGAGGATTGAATTGGCAGTGTTGGGAGTGTCCCTGATATTATTATAATACAGATGTGCTGGTAAGTAAATGAAGTTAATTCATATTGTGTTTCAAAAATTTTATTGTAGGATACATTTTAAGACTTCATATGACAAAATAAGATAAATATTAATAAATTCAAAAATTAAACATATTGATATAGCCACGGTAGTTCACCTACTCTGGACAAGAAGTACGTTTTAAAATTTTTGCGTACCTGCTTAGCTGTGCAAGTCGGATTTCAAAAGTACCTTCAGGAACATATCTGGTCGACTTTTTTCAATAAATAATTATGTAATACACAAGCAGCTTGAACAAGCTTTAATACTTTTTGAGGACATAGTTCGACTGGCTTTCTAAGAAAACGAAAACGCATAGAAGAAATATAAGGAAAGCAAATTAAATGCATTTTCTACAACGCGACTTGCTCGAGAAAGTCTAAAACTAAAAACACGATTTTCAATAGGTTGGTGTCTTTGAAAGGGAATGGTTTCATTATGTAAGTTTTTAATGGAAAAGCGTCATCGGCAACGATGACGTATGGCACCGGAATTTACAGGTCACGTAATGGCTTTGCTTCGGGTATATTCAAAGAGTTGTTTTCCAAACATGCCTATAGTGAACAATTCGCATATACGCCCCCGTCTGATACTCTCCCATTACAACCTACATCTATATACAAAAATTTATAATCAGCAATAACTAGAGCCATTAATACAATACTATGTGTTCCCTTGTAATTATAATATAGACTTCCTGAATCTTCTGGTGCCTTCATTACCACATGTTTTATATCAATAGCTCCTATGCAATTTGGGTAGTTCCAGGTAACATCAAAGCGCTGTGCTTTATTTTCT
>NW_020538532.1:0-13495 GCF_003426905.1 Ctenocephalides felis
TTTGAAATCTGTCGAACAAATTAAACTTTTGACACGTAATTCTGTCTAATAGAAAATTGGTAACGAGATACCAAGTCAAACCAATTAATCCGATTTCCTGCCCACAACTGGAAACGTCTATAAAACAATTACCAACTTAGTGATTTTAATTAAAACAAATTATTAACTTGTTGCCATGTGTTATGTTGATTTTTATTGAAATCGAAAAAGAAGAGAAACAACTCTTCACAAATATTGATACATTACTGGTTTTTCGTAATGAGCTTCCGCTGTTTAATGTGTTTCGGCTTGCTTTTTGTAGAATGATTTCGAAAAAATTATTAATAAACAAAAGTGTAAAGACTGGAGCTTTGAGATGCTAATATCTCCGATCGTGATTTTATTGATTTAAATGAAATATATATATATATTATATATATATTTATATATATATATATATATATATATACACACTCGCTTATAATTCGTTAATACGTATAGAACGGATTAATAAATTACCACAGTTATGTTCGCTTGTTTTAAAAAAAAACTCGTTTTCTATAAGAAATAAATTATATGTGTTTGTACACAACTATAACTAAATGTATAATTATATGTATATACATATAAGCACCTGTCTTTGATAGATCTAGATTAATAATTTTCAAAGCAGTTGGTAATACTTTGAATCGGATCACCTAAAGATCAAATAACGGGTTCATTAAGAAGCGCATTTGAATATATTTATTGAAACTAATATTAATTTATTTTTTATACTTGTATATCGTCCGTGGTTTGTTAATTAAGTCATTAATTATATACAATAATGTGTTTGAAATTATAAAGTTGTATTTACGCAAAATCTGATGTGCTTTTAATATTTAAAAGTGATAACGATTTCTTAATCTTGAATAATTATAAATTCACCAAAATGTTGCTTAATTGTCTAATTTATTCAGATATTAATCTTTGAACAAATTAAGCATAATTTCGGGTATGGTATCATTTAATGAAAATCTTGAAAGATTTATTGTGAGAATATGTTCTTATCACATATAGCAGAATATCAGAACATTAAGAATACAAGCCCACATAATCGAATCCGTGTACTACCGATTTAACTTTACAATGCTATATAAAATGTACATGTTAAAGCAGATCTGGCAAAAGATAGGTTGCTTCCATGAGTTTTATAATTTTATCGAGGCGAAGAAAATAAAAAAAATTATTCTTTAATATAAAATTCAACCCTCCTACGGCGTAAGAAATGAAAAACCCCTAAAACGATTTAATTAGCAACATCAAAGGCAATTAGAAAGACATCAAAATCAAGTCCATGCAAAATAACTATATGCAGCTCCGGGCATGTATATAAAGCAAACCATGTATTGTGCAGGATTTGAGGCAATCGTTTCTTTTAGGCCTAAGGCGCCTAACATGTCTACATATATGTATATATAAAGAGACTCTTCTTTATATTACAGTAACAATCTATTAAATACATGTTATTTTGGTTTTCGAAGTAAACAAAAGTATTACACACATCTAGATGTCCCGGAAACAAAAACCAAGCTATGAAATCCTTGGAAAAATAATTAGTATAAAAATTATACTTGAATTTTTGGAGTTTTTGAGGACACCCCAATATTTCATAGCATAGATAAATAAGTATAAATTGTTGATATATAGTAGTAAATAATGTTGCAATAATGCACGATTGTTAACTTTTTTTTTTGCAAACAAATTTGTATTATTACAAAGCGTGAATTATTTGAGCATATTATA
Organism: Ctenocephalides felis; assembly: GCF_003426905.1. Taxonomy (NCBI): domain Eukaryota; kingdom Metazoa; phylum Arthropoda; class Insecta; order Siphonaptera; family Pulicidae; genus Ctenocephalides; species Ctenocephalides felis. The sequence continues at coordinate 1,765 of NW_020538532.1, forward strand.
AAAATGTATAATATGGAACTGCTAACAGTGTATGAAAAGACAATGGCTTATAATAACGATTGTAAAACAACAGAAAAGTTGAAAGTTTCGTACGCACAGTAATATTCAAATATTTTTGAGTAAAGAATTTCAATACTTTGTTCTAAACTTGGCATTTTATAGAAATTTCATAATTACATAGATAATTTGTTCAGTTTTCATTTGATTTATAAAATAAATATTTATTTAAAACTGAGAAACTATTATACGAGGTAAACAAAGTAATGACCAAAACAACATATTTCAGTAGATCATCACATCGATTTATCATTGATCGAAACCGAAATGGTTATATAGCATGAAATGAAGCTACAAAATATCATATTAACAAATCAATTATAATCTTATTTATGAATAGAAAAAATATAGCAAAGCATGTCATTGGGTGAAGTATCAGTTACTATCATGCTGCTCCCGGGCCTCGTGCTTGTCATTCCTGCTTACGCATTATCGAGTAAAGACAGCAGATATGCTAACAGAAATAAATAACCGATACGGAATTTTATTTATTTTTTGAGAGTATACTCTTGTACTGCGGTATGTCTTTTCGCATACCGAAACGTCAGCCATTGTCTCTCGCGTTAGATTTTTAATCTTTCGCCAAAGAAGAACCGCGCATCCATTCAAGTGTCAATAATGCGCGCACACAACGATGCGCGGCCAACGTGATACAAATCTGATAAGCATCGCCGATGGGAATTTGTTAGAAGCTAATAAGCTTCTTGTCGTACACACTGCGAAATCAGTGAGAAGCGATTTCTTAATTTTCTTTGTATGTACACAAGAATAATATACATCAACACCTTTAAATATTTGTACTATTTTTTAATGTCTCTATATATAAACCCTTGAACCCTATGTCATAATCAGTATAGTTTCAATGTTATGGTAACTCACTACGATACCCTGGCACAACCGTACCCGGTCTCCCTTAATAGCTTAAAAATATTATATTAAATTCACCATTTTATTAATTGAATTTTTAATTTAAGTGTATTATATTTTGTGTTTGATGCCTATAGTTATGACTTAAAAACCCATCTAAACTTATTGTTGAAAACTTAATATAATTCTTCATCTCGATTTGTGTTTACATAATTTACTAAAAAATATTGAAAATTAAAAGTTTTTTTGTTAAAATAATAAATACATATCCTTTACATATTATTTATTTTTTCCAGAAACACCGCTCGATCTATCGACAGCTCTTCTGTCAAGAGTTATCACCCTACCAGTTTCACCATCCACAGAAGATGAAAGAAAATCATTATCTGGAGAATCGACAACATCATCGTACTTCGATCATAATTCTACAAGTTTTCTACATCAAGTTACGAAAATTTACCCCAAGATTTAACACGACGGGTTTCAACCAGCGAACCCCATGATTTGTCACGATCTCCTAGAAATCATTCCAATAATCCTTCCCTAATGTTAGGAACTTATCGGAATCCTTGAAACATTTAGGCCACTCACCGCCAACGTACATACCAGAAGCTATTTTAGGCAATAGAAATCTTATGGATTCTGTGAGAAACTTACATAGTACGCCTGAGACTTTAAAAAATATGCCTGACCCTCTTCGAGGTTTGCACAATCATTCGCCCGCATCTCTACGGCATTTATCAGAATCTCTCAGAAATTTTAGTGATCCTAGACATATATCCGAAGCGATGATGATGCAATTTGCAAATGATTTGCCAATGAGACATTTGCACGAATCTCTAATAAACTTAAGCCATTCGCCAGCAGGAGTGAGAAATCTTTCAGATTCTTTGAGGAATTTACAAAATCATTCACCTAGTGCCTTGAAAAACCTACAAGATACGATAATAAATGCTGCCGAAGCACATAACTATAACAGAAATATCACAGAGCACATGAGAAGTCTTAATCATTCGCCAGAAACGTTAAGAAATCTTTCAGAGTCTTTGAGGAACCTGCAAAACCATTCACCAACATCTGTGAGAAATATTACTGAAACCATTTTGAGTAATAGAAACTTAACAGAGAATATGATGGCAAATCAATCGTATCCAGGAATATATCAGATTCTCTGCGCAATATGAACCACTCTCCGGACTCGCTTAGAAATTTATCAGATTCGTTCAGAAACTTTTCGAAAAATACTGACTATAACGACAATACACCAAGAAATTTGACAAAATCTCCAGTTTTTGGAACGACAAAAATAAATCAAGTTTCGGAAAAAACAAATATTAGTGTAACAGCCTTAGGTACGCCGCGGGGAGTAATGAGGAAAGAAGGAAAATCTGAACGAACACTTCTGCCGTGTGAAGTTTGCGGAAAAGCTTTCGATAGGCCCAGTTTATTAAAAAGACACATGCGGACACATACAGGTAAGAATTATTATTATTATCTTTAAAATAAATAGCATTTATTCATATCATTATCGTAAAGTTGTAATCATGGAAGTATCGATTACATATACATTGCAGAAATGTAATAAAAAGTGTAGATGTTAATTGGCCTTTTGAAGTACGACGTTTTGTTTGAAATCTTTGATATTAAATTTTATGGCAGCGGAAGTTTTAATGCAATGTGTTTTTTAAATGCGTTAATCTTAATCCCTTAGGATAATCTCAATAAAATTGAACACATAAAAATAATTTTGTGTTGTATTACGTTATCAAAATAACGAGCACCAATGCGACCCGCAAGCGCACCATAAAACAGTGAATAGCAGACATTTTTTCCATCCTTGGGAAAAAACTTAGCCAATATAAAAATTAAAGTATAATCTGGTAATTTTTTCTCAAATTAAATATTTATATTTAGACATATTTTCATACATGCCTAGATGGCGGCGCTGTTTTGTATGAATGTTGGTATGAGTGATAGTATGGATCTATATGAGATTTGCTATGGGTGGATAATAAGAAATAAGAATAATGAATATATAGTAGCAGATAAGCAGTTAGAGAGAGATTATAGTGAAATACGTGTATAATTAAGAATTGAAATTCGTAACAAAACCCAGAATATAAATTTTAATTCATGTCCATAAAAATCAGATGAAGACATAATGCAGAAAATTGAATAAGGTACATTTAGTAATATATCTAATAATTTATTGACTAATTTACTTGAGGTTCACTATATGTTATGTGAGTAATTGATAATCAATGTGACAATTGATATTAATGAAATTTATAAATACAAAATACAGAATATTCACTAGCTCCTCATCTGATTCTTTACCATCTCATGCGGATATGTTAAACCCGCAGCTAATTAAAACAGTTCATTATTATTATCGGAACATTAATGGATTCAAATTAACTATATCGATAAAACGACAGAGTGCCAAATTAAGCATGCGACATCGTAAATTCATCGGCTGTATATACGAAATGACTGTCGATAAAGATAAAACCAAACCGTATGATGTGGTGATATATATTTTGAGGTTAACGCCATTTGAATCTGATTGCTTTGGAGTTAATAATGGGGAATAGATAAGTCTAACTTCCTGGTGTATCCAAATAATTTGAAATAGAAACAAAAAAGGACAATCTATCTTTGCGAGTCCAATTTGCTTTTATTGGCTCTAAGACATAACAAATCCATTACCCTTCTAAAGGCAATTTACTCAGATTTCACTCGCGCTAACTATTTGCTAACGTTGTCGTTATTAGTAGGTACTAATTTTAGTAAATTATCGTATACGCGTTATTTGAAAACATATAACAAATAAACTACATATTCGATCTATGTATCATCTCGCGACACGAAAAAAATTTATACGAGATTTATTCGTGTTTTATATTTTATACTCTGCTAATGATAAATCTTCTGGTAGTAAATCAAGATAGTGCGCCTATTAATTCTGGACTTGATTAAGTAATTAGTTCATTTTACGATTTTAAATTTCGAATTGACGACATCGCGGTGCCGAAAAAAATGATCCCGTTTTAACTATCCAAATAGTGGACTAATAATATCCGTATAGAAATCGATATTTGTATCACAATTCGGTGATTGATCGAAAAAAATGTATTTTAGTAATAGAAATAGAAGAAATCTTTTATTACTTCTTGGAGAAGATATATAAAAAATAATTTTTAATAAAATAGAGAAACCCCAGAACTAGTTTAAGGTTGTTCGAATTAGTTTATACATTAATGTAGCGTAATGCCGTAGCACCTTCTTCAAAAAAAGAAGCCTGATTTTACTAAATTAACTATAACTAAAGAATAGATCAGTCATTCTCATTAAATACTATATTTTATTGAATAAATAAAAATAAAAAATTATTAATTCATTCTTCAAGTATGTACACAAGAAATTGAAGCGCACGAGCCGGTTGACAGAAGCAGATCGCGCGGAAACAAATATGAATTATACATTCATAATTAATACGATTTCAAATAAACAAAGTGACATATTTTTTCGTACTCTGATTCTGTTAATTCATGCGAGAAATTTTCAAATAGAGACATTACACTGCGTGGGCTTGATTACATTAAGAACATGTCATATGCTAATAGAAGAGATAGCTTATAGGCGAATAACTGTTGTTCGTAAATTGTGTAGTCGACCTGAAGGGAATTCAATAAATCAACAAATAGATAAATACAATACTAAATCGCTGCTGCCGAACTTGCCTTTAATTGACACTTGTGTTAGATGGATAAACCATAAGTGAACAACGACTATCGGATTAGCAAAGACAGGGCTGGGAAACTGAACAATTCTAAACTTTTCAATTTTATTTACATTCATACAATAAAGACTACTTGAAACTTTTGCTACTTAAAAAAGTATAATGATGTAAAAGCACTAATTTTCCAGTCGTTTTCTCCTTGAGTGTTTCAAAGTTTAATTACCTAATAAACTCTTTTTTTCAAATAAATTGCCATTCAACAGTATTTTTGCTTTTTCTAATTTAATTTTTCTAATTTTTAAATATTTATTCAAAGTTCACCAAGCTAAGAAAAGAAAGAAAGTACTCAAATGAAAGACTATAAAGAATGAAATCTATAATTCTGTTTATGAAAAAATTCACCATTTAAAAAAAAATCCATGATAAAAAAACGATTTTTCCAGTCGTTTTCTTTTTGTGTATTTCATATTTTAATTTTCTATAAATTCTTATCTCAAATAAATAATCATTTAACAATGTTTTTGTTTTCTGTATTTAATTGCTCTGATTTTAAAGTTCACCTAGCAAAGAAAAAGAAAAGTACCCCAAACCAAAGTCAATAAAAAATAAAATCCACAACTGTGTTTATAATTAATTGTATGTGTTTATAATATAAATGTATGCAATCTTGTGGGCTAAACAGAATTAGAATAAAATTCTAATAGATAAAATGTTTGATTTTGCTATAACGTTAATATAAAGTTAATATTAAAAACAAACAGAACAACGGGCCTAAATTATATTTTCATTTGAATGAAGGTATTCAATTTTTTATCGTACAGTTCGATTTTTGATTTGTTTATTTATATAATTTTAATTCACGTTATGCGATATCTTTTTCTTTTCACCTACGTCATTGATTTCCATTCATCCATCAGTCGGCTGAAGGGAATTGGATTAACAAGTTGATCATACGAGAGGCGATACATTTCGAAAGTGCATTATTAAAATGTTGACACCTGCTCTTGATCCGATCACAAAATGAAATCGAACGAGCTCTGTAAAAAAATAATAATGTAAAAAATCAACCGTTGACTCTAAGAGTATATAACTATGCAGTTACTCCATGCATGAGTATATGATCGAATTTATATGTGCATATGTAATGCCATTATAATAATTTTGGACGATGTACTTGAGTTCGTCGCGGTGAATGGCGAGCTTTTAATTGATATCGTTTGAAAAAATTATTATAGAGAAGTTTTGATTGACTTATTAATTGAATAAATCAAACATAAATCGAATATGTATTTAAGAGTTACATTTATATTTAGTGCAAACAATTTTTTTTATTAAAATGCTACGCGAGAACAGAATATTTACTCTCAAGTTTAACTAATTGCTTCTGTTTAGTCTACATGAGTGCATATACACTATTATACATACAAATTATTTATAAACATTTTTGTATGTCATGCATAATTTTATAACTTCTTATTCAGATGGTACTAATATATTATATTTAAATTAATACAAATGCTTACAAGTACTCAGTATTGTTACTAATGTGAATTATGAATTTTGCCCTCATACTTTGTACACAACACCTACGTATATATTTCCATACAAATGTAATATATTTATGTGAGTGTATGTAGATGGCTATCAAATGTGTGAGAAACTATATTGATTTTGATCGATCGTCATGAGCACAAGTTATGAACATGAGTGATCACCTAAGACGATCACTATGAAACATCACGTACAGCATATCAAATTTAATAAACCAATGTGTTTAAAACAACCTATTCAATTATAAGCATTGCTTGTTTGAACTATGATGTGTCGGATGAATAGATGGAGATATAGCCAAATTACTAGCAGATTCGTATATTGGATGTACGATTAACTTCCTACAATTTACTAAAAATTATAAAAGGAATTTTGATTTTGTGATTATAATTTTCTAATCTCAATATGGAAAGAAATATTGTTATTCAAAGTTAGGAATATATTGTGTTCTAAACATTGTCTGCTATTTTTGTCGTTTATAGTAATTAATAAGAATGTTCAATTTCTAATAATAACTTCAATGACTTATTGGATAATTGATTTTAATTAACAATTGTACATTTTATTCACTTTCAGGAGAAAAACCACATGTTTGTTCCGTGTGTAGTAAAGGCTTCAGCACGTCTTCCTCTCTCAATACTCATAGAAGAATACACAGTGGCGAAAAACCACACCAATGTCAAGTTTGTGGGAAACGATTTACTGCAAGCAGTAATTTGTACTATCACCGAATGACACACATCAAGGTGAGCTAAACATTACATTCAAATTTTGGACAATTGTCGAGATCCGTATTGAAATCATTGAATAGCTATCTGTTTCTATGATTCATTTGGATTTTCCTCGAGACTGATTTGTCTCTCATCATGGTAGTAATTTTAATACAATTTTTTTCTTATATTTTAAAATAGGATATTTATTTACTAAATCAAGAACATATCTAGAATAGTTCTACAACTCTTAAGATAAATGAAAAATATTAAACGCGTATGAATATTTAAAAATATTAGTAATATCTTTATTTATTTTGTTCTGAAAGTACATTTACTGCAATACAATAAATGAATAGAACTTGTTCAATGCTACATTTTAGCTAAATCTGATATGAAAATCATACTAAAGCAATAACTCAAGAATTACTAACATAGCGATATGCAAACCTGAACTTACCATAAAATACGTTTCTACCGTACAGGATTTTGTCCCTCCGGGCGACCGAGAGTGCACAGTAGCTTTTACCGCCGTAGAGCCGTAACGAAACGTTCGGCGACTTTATAAATAAATAAACGAATAAATAAAATCGGTCGCAATTATAAAAACGATCTCATTCAATAAACATAGAAAACCAGCGTATCAAAAAGCAACATCAAAATGACATCATTCGTCCGCCGATTAAAACGCTTAATAAGTATATTGATTAAAAAAAACTGTTCGCTAGCCTTTGTAAGTATATTCACCAGATGGGAAAGTCTCTTGAGATTTCTCCAATCAAGATATAATGATGTATTACTTATTTATGAAAATTTCTATTGAATTGAATAATATGGACAACATAATAATTAGTCACAATAACATGAAATAATGTTTTATAAATGATTGAAATATTTTATTAAAATATGTGAAATAAGTATAAAAAAATGTGTTGGACATTTACTTTACTATGTTCTTCTATAATATTATTTTTATAAGTTTTAAAAAAGCTGCATTAAAAAGTTATACCTCGTTTGCAATGCATGTAATAAATTTTTTGTACATTTCAAAATGATATAATTACAGAACCCAGACTACAAAATAATAATAATAACCATTGAGAAAAGATTCATATGTTTATGTCAATTGGTCATTTACGATGGACATTGCAAAATTCATATATTCGTGACCCGCGTACTTATATTAAGTTTGCATCGAGAGCATAAATATCCTTCGAAGGTATACGAGCTACCGTGGGCTCCGGGCTATTTTATGAATCGCGTGCTCATCGGCCATACACGGACTCCGGTGAGTCAGTAACTCAACATTCAATTTTATTTTTCCTTCTTTCGGAGAATAGAAAGATCACTGATGGAAACTTTAATCTAAAAATTGTAGGTACTTAATATAGCTTACTAGCTTTTCTTTGTGAAGTTGATAAGAAATGAGTGAAAGGTATAATCGGGAAACAGCGTGACAAAATGAACTATAAAATTGATAATAATTCGATTCGATGCCTATAATATTTCAAAGTCCATTTCAAAGAAATTAGTACTATTTCAATTCAAACCTATATCTTTATTCGAATTTGCAAAGTATTTATTAATACTAAACTATGAACTGATGTATTTTGTAAAATATTCCAACACGGTTTAAAATATTTATTATAGGTAATATTTGTAACGTATTTAATAACTAAAAGTTAAATGAAACATAATTAATGCAAAGATTTAGATGTATTCGCTGGCGATATTTATGAAATAAAATTTTATAAAATTGATTCCATTATTGCACCATTTATTTTCTATTTTAGTTTCTAGTAGGGTACTAGTCCCATGAGTCTCATCATATATAAAAAAATATTCTATTAAGTTATGTTTATACTATAAACAGAAGTAGTAATTACTAAAATGGTCTATAAAAGACCCCCAGAGGTTGGTGGCAACTTTCAAGGGGTCCATGACATCAAAAATGAAATTTAGGGGCCAACGAAATAAAAACTAGCTGTAAGTGGAATTCTGTCTTAAGGCAATTAAGGCATCGTGTTTTTAGGCAAATTGCTGGAACTTTCCGTACCGCAATTCAAAATTCGAGTTATTAAAAATAATCAAATAATCAATAAAAGTTGATCAATGATTTGAAACTTTTAATAGAATTTCGAACCATATTAAATAATTCGATCTTAAATCATTTATTTTGAAATATTTTGGAAATTTAGAATTTTTTCGTACTTCTTTACTGCATAGACACGAGATATCTAAGCGCGTAAGCGCCGCGCCGCCGTCTAAAGCGTGAACATTGGTACGGAACCCACAGAAATGTGTAAACAAAATTTATACTTATTGTTAAAATCTCTATAAAATATCTGATAATTTGATGTACATATGTCATATGTCAATGATCATTTTTGACCGTCAAATGGCATTTTTTTTTTACTTTTTTTACTAGATCTCCGAAACCCGCTTGACCTGCCTTCATGAAAATTGATCAGTTCTTTATCTTGTTAATACAAGTAAAATGTTTTTTGAATTATTCAAATCGGACGCTCCGGTCTCTTAAAAACTGAGTTACCGTTTTTGGCACTTTTTTCCCATATATTCGAAATGGCTAGACCTGCCTTCGCCAAAACTAATCAGCACGTCTCCTTATCAATACAAATCTAATGTTTCTTGAATAATTCAAATATAGTTTCATCCGTGTTCCCGAAATCGTCGACGAAAATTTGTATCCGAACACACACACATACACGCACATACATACACACACACATACATCCATTTTTCTAAGTATGCTAAAATGTTCAGAAGTTTTGAAACGTAAAGATACATAAAAATTTTCATTTTCGATTTTTTTTCGATTACTATAACTTGCCCTACGGGAAGTTAACTAGTAGTGGTAGTGGATCACAAAACACCATAATAATATATATTACTTATATTTATGCTATATCTGATAAAAAGTCGGTTTAGTACAGTTAGCAGTTTATAAAAAAAACTAGAGTGTCGGGTAAATAGCGGGCTCATGGCAAAGACCAAGGGTAGATGACAATTCTGCATATGTAATTTACATTTATGTACGTAAATTTATTTATCTGACAAATAATCCAACTTATTTATTATCATACCACTTGTTATACAAAAAACACCAAAATTTGAAATTTCTTGCCAATATAATCTCAAACCATTACCATCTATTCTATAAATCACATACATCTTTCCGATTCCATTTTCTACTCATTGGTGGCACGCTGAGTTTTGTATTTCTTATTGCTTCTCGATTGCTCAGTTTTTCTTATTTCTCGACGCTTGTCATTTTCTTTTTCGCGATGCGAAAGACAGGATGCTCCCGATGGATTAGCGTCAACATGAGCGCGAGCTAACGCTCGATGCTTTTTACATCACGACTCTTAAGAAGATGCTTAAGCGGAAAACCGATGAGGTTGTGGGTAGTTTGATAAACAGAGTTGATGAAAATTGAGCTTGTAAAGCTAAGGGACCATAATTATTTTGAAGTTCAGTATCAAAATAGTGATATGCCTGCTTCAGCTTGGCACTATTTTTGAAAGCTTCAGTTTTTGTTTCATTTCCATTACCATTTCCATTACAAACTGTTTGGAAAAGCCTTCAATAAATTTGTGACTAAATGTGGTAATTATTTTCTGTTATTTTCTGTTTATAGATTAACTATAATCTAATGAACCTGCTGAATCTAATGGAGTGTTTTTTTTTTCTTTGAGACTGATGGGATGTATGGATATGGTTTGATTGAGTGGATGTTTGAGAAACCTTGTCTTTTGCAATTTAATTCGGATGGTGTTTAAGTCTAGTCTTGTTTTTCATGCAAGTCTTCTGATTTCTTCTGCTACTGTATATATTTTGGAGTCTTGGTGAATTATCAAGTCATTTTGGGACATACTTGGATGCCTTATTTGAACAAATGTACAACGTACAATTGAAGTGAATTGAAGTATTACCTTGCTTTCCTTATTTTTATGGTGGCTTAATAAATTATAAGTAGATACCAATATTTACCAATTAATGGACCAATTTCAATGTCATTTTATTTGTATTCCGATTCATAAAGATTGTATGTGTATTTGCTTTTGCTCATGGAATGCCACAGCAAATACGGTCCCTGGCGCACGCAATAATTAACGCTGATGGATAGTACGCGCGCGCGTATTATCTTTTTTCTGATACTCTTTCCTGGATACTTTTGCACTTTTTTATTTACATCTCAGTCTCTCGTATTGGATTCTGGATAAATCGCGCGAAAGAGATCATAAGATTTATAATGACGACGATAAAATGCACATGGAGAGTATCGATGCGTGTCCGGAGAGGATTAGCTAACTACGAACACAACACACACACATATATATATATATATATATATATATATTTATATACATATATATATATATATAGATATTATTAAAATTTATTTATATATCACTTCGTTAGTAATAATATACAGCAAATTTTAGATACGGGCGTTCAAATCTCTTATGCCAAACAGAAATAATGTACTCAGACACAGTAAGAAGTGTAAAAATTGACATCCTGATCATTCCCTAATGGTCACGAAAGTTTTTAGATGAAATTCATAATATAAAAGTTATGAATTCATTAATTTGAAAGTTATAAATTTCAAAGTATTAAAATTCAAGAAAAATCCTAGTGACACATTTTGAGTCTACTAATAAGTAAAATCACTTTGTGTATTATTGTTTTTCCTTTTTGTACTACTATCACCTTGAAGATCTGAACCACTGGACGTAATTCTTCGATTGAAATTTTGGGTTAGATAAATATTTATTTCAAT
>NW_020538533.1:0-21613 GCF_003426905.1 Ctenocephalides felis
TTAATTAATATTAATTATAATAACATTAATTATTGGAATTGCATTCCTGAATATAATATTGTTAAATTGTTCATTTGAAAATAAATATAACTATTGTATTAATTAAATTTATTTATGGATAATTTAAAAAAAAAGTTGAATGATATTGAAAAGTTAAATACTTTTTTAATATAGACGTACGTGTACAGGACAACGTCTGTCGGGTCAGCTAGTATATATATAAAATATATTAAGTAACATAACGTAAGATAGATCAGTGGATCCTATCTTATTTTAACCCCCACATAGTTCGCAGTTTAGCTTATAGAAAAATTGTAATTTTCTGATTGCTAAATAAATCTATTACAAAAAAAAATCTTCCTCGATCATTAACTGAATTGGCCAAACGTACTACTTACTTTGTATATCGACATACCATAACAATTTAACTGTAATTTAATATTAATTGGCTCGCATTTTTTTTACATTTTGGTCATGGCTCGAATAATAGAACTTTCTACACCAAAATGTACATAAAACCCCCTATTAAGTGCCTGAATGCTTTCTGTACCATGCCTTGGTGTTTCCATTAATGTCCGTACATCGCATGAAGATATGCATCAAGTCCATAATGTTTTCATAAAAGTTTCAATAAAAGGTTAGCACTATGTAAGGTAATATTTTGATCATTTATCCAATAGCGCAAATCTTCCTGAAAGGTTGAGGACTCAGTGGATGAAGAGTCAATGGTTTTGTTGGCTGATTGTTGCAAAATACTATCAATATCAGATGATTCAAAACCAATATTTGAAGACGTTGAAGGCATATTTGAAAATTCAACAATCTCTATATTAGCCACTGTATTTTCTATATCATTCTTCTTGCTTGCAATTACGCCGATACTAAGTGTAGAATTATCTACTTGTTGATCCAAAAGTCTTTTATACCTTTGCACCTTTTGCGCAACTATCGATTGAATTCTGCGTTTGGATAAATCCTTTAATGGTTTACGTGTCTTTTTTTTGTGTTGATCCATTATAGTTATTCTATTTAAAAAAATTAACTCACTGACTGCTCTAGTAAACACTTGACAGTTCTACAAAAACTTGGCGCCACGAAATCTTTATTTTCCTTGTCGAAAGTTTACAAGTCGTTCACTTCACGCATCTTTATCTCACTACATTTTCGTTTCGTGAATCGTTGTGCTTCGAATAGGTAAGTCAATCATAGTAATCGTGAAAAATCTTTTGAATCATCATCGTTAGCAGGTATTTTCAATTAATTTTTCTCGTTTGATTCATATATCAAATTGTTAAGAAAGTTTCAACAAATGTGATTATTCTGATTTCGAAGATTTTTGAATGTTTTTGTAACCTCTTTACGATGGCTTTTCAGAATGTATACCCAAGCGGTCATAAATTTCATTAATGAAACTGATAATATGATAAACTCAGAGGTGCCTGTTAATTGGCTAATTAAAACGGGCAATTATGTTTCAAAGTGTTGGTGGCCTCCTAAGCATATAGCATCAAAATATTCTCTAATAATGAAAAAAGTGCACCCGATAGTACTTGGACAAAAGAGGATGTGAATGTTTTGCGGTATTTCGTTAAGTGCACTTCTTTAACTAAATATAAAAGTAGATTTTTTTTAAATCTATTTTGCCAGTGCATAGATTCATATTATAAAGCGAGCGAAAGTTTGCGCAAGACAGACTATCGTCGTAGAATCTTGGCAAAGGTTTCGTTTAAAGAAACCCAACAGCCAATATGAGTCTAATGAAGAAGCATATAGTACGTATAAAATCCTACATATTTTAATGCAATAGAATATATTTTTTGAAACAATAAAAAATATTCTTTCAGATTTTAATCCTAACCAACAATTGTTGATGGATCCTCAATCGCCGAGGAGTTCAACAAGCATCCACTGACAAACTCCTAATTTAGAAAAACTGAGCCCTTCACCCTTATCTCCACTCATGGGGCTAAATCATAACGTTGGGGTGCGCAAAACCTTTGAGGAGCAAGGAACACAAACAGATATGGATTGGTTTGCAGAAAAGGTAGAACAAAAAATAGTGAACGTAAATTTGAACTTAAAAAAGCAGTGCGTAAAAACAGATTTCATACTAAGGGATTGAATACCAAAATGGACCAATTACTTCAAAATTCAAGTTGTCCTACATTGACATCTAATCAAAATGGTAATGTTTTCGATTCCTTATTTCCGCTTGGTGCCGAAGACGATATTACATGCTGTGAAGAATTAAAAAAAAATGAATCATATGTCGCAGAATTGGTAAACTATAATTGCACCTTGAGAGATATTGAAATAGAATAATTTGGTAGTAATTATGTTTTAATGTTTTGTTTTTAGAAAAGCTATGTTAGAAAATTCTGCAGAAAATATGTATGTTCGTGGTAAGTTCCTGGTATGGCCGAAAAAGTAATATGCCAGTAAACAAACTGAAAACAATGAAAGTGATTAAAGGTAATTTAGCTTAAATTTATTTCAATTAATGTTTCTAATCCCTGTTCGGTTTTATTTTAGACAATAATTAACAACACTCCTGGATTTACTAAAGCTAATTTTGTTCAAATAGCTGTAGAATGGTTTCGCTTTGGGAAACAAAGACTGCAAAGAGAGCAAAACAGGGGAGCCATAATAATATCTTAATTTATATATATTTAGTGTCACAGGCGTTGTCCTCGATGAACGCCTGAACCGATTTAAAATTTGCTTTGCTCACCGTGTGCATATAGATCCCATTTAGGACATACCCTATGTTATTAAAAATCTCAATAAATAGCCGAAATTTTATATTATTTAATTAAAAAATATTTTGACATTTTACCGTAGTTTGAATTCTGTCGAGAGTCTACAACTCTAGACCAAAGACCATACAGCAACGAATGCAACAAATGAATGAACGATTCCATGCGTTTCTATGAGGTATAGTGACGGTTGGTACTTGGTAACATAGATAAATAAGAATGCATGTGTACGACGTGTATGTCGTAACGACGTGTATGTCGTAACACTGCATCATTATTGGTGTTCATTAATGGAAGCGTTTATGAAATCAAATTTGCTTGAAGATCATTCTGCTTATTGAAAGAAAAGTTTTAGCAGAGAATATTACGATTCATGGTATATATGTTCATACATTGAACAGCGTCATTTTATTACACGATACAAATCAGGCATTATCATAAAATTTATCATTTTCCTAATAGCAACTAACTCTGATAATAACTAAATCTAATAAAGCACAGTGGTAAAATTGAGTCTATTGAAAAATAACCATGTAAGTATTAAACCATAGAAGTGTTTGATAGTAAATTCATTAAGCAGAAAACTACAATGAATAAAATGTGCTAATATTAGCTATTGTAATATTACAGCCTGCAACAGATTGTGTTAATATTAAAGCCCAAGATTATCGAAGGCATCAAACATGCCCCAATATTTTCAGGCAATGAACTTAAGAAATAAAACAGAAGCCATGTGCCGCAAGAAAGTTTTAAATGAGAAGTATGATTGGCATTTGCGATGACTATCACCAAGGCTCAGGGACAAACAATGCCCGTTTTTGGACTTGAATTAGAAAATCAATGAATTTTGCACAGGTAATTATATGTTGACCAAAGAGGATTTGGTCAAAAATATCGTGCATCAATTAGTTTTAAGCTATTTTATAAAAGCATATATTATTCAGTAAAAATAAAGGTGGTGACGCAACTATGACTATTACATGAGTCGATAATAATAAAGTCGCCATCTCGGGGTCGCAATATGTCAACCAATTTATTCCATTCTAATCCAGACTACCTGTCTCTTTCCTTCCAAAACTTTGACCTAGACTTCCGACATGTGGTCAGTCTATTCTAGTTGGTTCCTAGTTCTGTTTCGTTCTAGTGCGTTTCCAGTTCCGTATTCAATTCGTATTCAGTTTGCTATCCTTCGTTGGTTTAATTTAGAAGTTTTATTGTGTTAAGTTTCCTTTTATCATTGAGGTCATTTTTTAGTTTGTTATTATAAGAAAACAGAACATTTTTTAGTTTCAAATACAGTCCATATACAGTCCAAGAATACCAGCCATCCGTGTGGTCTGCTAATCGAAACAAGGCCACACCATTCGAGCCGGATCTCAATTAAGATTGAGAGTTTCTACAAGTTGCCGATTCAGAATCTAAGTACTAATTTACAAGTATATATATATATATATATATATATATATATATATATATATATATTTGCATTTACCGGATAACGAGGTAAGATTATTATATTTCCAAGTTTCTTATATAATCCTAAACATGCCGCCCAAGAGTGTATCTGCCAGTGCTGAAATCGCACGACTAATTTCAAAACGAGAAATGTATTTTTCGATTATACAGAAGACGTATGACTTGAGCAGAGATGTGGAAGATGCGTCAAGCAAGCAACAATTCTGTACAAACCTGGTAATGTTAGATAACATTCGAGATCAATTCATAAAACTTACCGACGATATTAATAAATTAAACGCGTTGGAAAATCCCAGTTTCGTACCGGATTATGCTGCCCTTCTATCCGTGGAACAATTATACGCGGAGATAAAATATATTGAAAAAACTATTTCTGCTGTAAATAATACTTCCTCTTTTACAAAAAGTGAAGATTCCCCATCTAAATTTATTTCAAAATCCCGTCTACCAACAATTGAAATACCTAAATTTGCGGGTGATTTCAAAAAATGGCCGCTGTTTTACGAAACATTTAAAACACTTATACACGAAAATCCCGAGATTGATATAATATCCAAATTTCATTATTTAATGAGCGCATTAGAAGGCCCAGTAATGAAAATTTTCAATACTATATTACCTACTGCCAATAATTATTCAATTTTATGGGAAGCACTAATAAACAAATACGAAAATAAACGTTATCTGGACATTAACTATTTCAAACAGCTAATGTCTTTTAAAACTGTAAACTCATCACAGTTGCATAACTTCATCGAGAAATTTGACACTGCTGTACAAGCATTAAATCAATTAAATATTCCAGACCTGTATGATTTTTTACTAACATCGATCGCTCTATTCAAATTAGATACCAATTACCAGGAAAAATTTAAAAATAATTTTCAGGGCGTATATCCTCCCTATAAAGAATTATTACAATAAAGTGCAAAAAGGTCAAAGTTATATTTATGATTTGCGCGAGAAGGTTACGAAACCCAACATTTCACATTCTTTGGTGACCAGCAATGTCAAACCGCTTAAATGTTACTTATGCAACAAAAGTCATAATATTTTCAAATGTTTGCAATTTCTAGAATTAAATATCAATGACAGATGGTCGGCAATTAAGAGATTGAATCTTTGTTTTAATTTCCTGGGTCATAAACGTAACAGTCCGTGTCATTCTAAGAAAACATGTCTGTATTGTAATACCAAACATCACACTTTATTACATTCAAATAATTGTGTTAACAATACAAAACAATTTCGAACAGATATTCATTCCAAAAATTCGAAGCAGAAAACTTCCGATCCCAATCAAAGTAATACTTTATGCGTTGTAGATCAGATTTATCACATTATATAAATCTTATGCCGACCGCAACTGTTTATGTTTTGGCAACAGGTATTAAAACTAGTCCGTTACGTGTCATTATTAACACCGCAAGCGATCGCAACTATGTGACTGAGTCATTCTGTAAATCCGCTCAACTAGAGATAACACCGATAGAGGCTCAAGCCATTTCTATAGGTAACTCTTCACAAAAAATTACGGGCATGGCAAATTTTATTATTATGTCGAATGATTGTTCCTTTCAAATGTTTGTATGTGCCTATGTAATACATGAAATTGTCAAACCACAACCGACCATTAAAATTCCCTTCGATTCCATTAATAAATTTTTATCTTTACAACTCGCGGATAATAAATTTTTCATTCCTCAAACTGTTAATGGAATCTTGGGTTGTGATGTATTTAATGCTATTTTTATGTCAAATCACATAAAAACCGTCGATTCACCTATCGCATTGGATACAAAATTGGGTTATGTAATAATGGGATCTCTTCCAAACGTTGCATCGCCTGATTCAAGTTCGACAAATCTATGCACGATTGAACATGATTCCTTATCTAAACAAATGAAAACATTTTTTGAGTAAGAAGATGTACCTGACATGATTGTGTCGGAAAACGATTATTACGAACAGTTCTATACGTCCACCGCAATACGGAATTTCGATGGACGTTACGTGGTCGCATTACCATTTCGTAACAACGTTAATGTAATTGTTTTTTTTTTTTTTACATTTTTTTTTATAGAATTATACTTTATTTCTTAAATATCTACATTATAATTTACAAAATTTTGTACATAGATGAATTATTCTTATTTTTATTTCTTATTATGTAGTCTTTCCGCTTCTCTCTTAAATTCCTTTCGATTAATGTTAATTCTTCAATTCCATTGTATATATTATTTAGAACACCAGATAATAGCCATATTATGATATTGTTTTCTTCTTCTGGTCTTTTCATAATGTCGAATTTTATTAATTTATAATCTTTCTCATTTAGATTAATTTTTAATAATTTCAGTCTATGCTTCATCCAATTCCATATCTTTTTATTTTCACCGCACTCTGTTAAGAAATGTATTGCATTTTCTTCTTTGTTACATTTTGTACAATTAACAGTATCAGCCATTTTCATTTTAAACAGCTTCATTTTCATGGCTATGCATTCATTGACTATCATATAGTTTGTGGTTCTCCAGTCAGAAGGAATATTTTTGTTTTTTAAATTCTTCCAAATATTATTCCAGTTCAAATTCGGGTTTTTTCTCCATTATTCTTGGAGTATAATCATTAGTTAGTTTTATATATATATTTCTTTTGTTGTAGTATTTTCTAGATTCCATTGATATTTTTCATTTATGATTACCCATTCTTTTTTAATAGATTTCGGAAAATGTTTATTATTGATCCAAAGTTCTAAAAATCCTGTGTTGATTTCCTTTGTTATGATCTGTTTTATCATATTTTTAAAGAGTAATGCTTTACATTTTTCAGCAGTTGATATTAAATTTAGACTTCCTTGGTTTTCTTTCAATTTTAATTGATTTCTATTAATTCTTATTCTATAACCATTCCAGATATAGTAACCTATTATAGTTTCAATTTTTTGTGAAAATACTTTATGCATTGGTAATACTTGCGCTAAATACCACAATTTTGCTAAGGCAAATTGATTTATATGCCAGATTTTTTGAAATACATTTAGTCGTCTTGATAAATCTGTATTTAATGTCACTCTTATATTATTTATTAACTTATTCCAGTTCTCATTAATCATTTCCTCTAAATTTTTTGATATAATCATTCCCAAATATTTAATTTTTGGGGTTTCTGGTATGTTGCTTTCTGAATCCCTTACCCATCTCATACCTAGCGATAGAAATGTGGATTTTTGTTCATTTATTTCTGCTCCTGAACTTTTACAATAAGATTTAATGATTTCTAAGGATTTTCTTTCTTCACTATTTGATTTAACTATTAAAGTAACATCATCAGCATATGCAAGTATCTTAACATTTTTAGTTATTATATTTTGACCTTCTAATTTGTTTTCCAATTCTTCAAGTAAAGGATTTAAACCAATAACAAATAGATTCATTGACAATGGACATCCCTGTCTGACGGATCTTTCAATTTTTATATATTCAGATAGATTCCCATTTATTTGTAATTGTGAGGTTGCATTTTTATTAAGATTCATTATTACTTTGGTTATTTTGTCAGGAATTGATATTTTTCTTAATACATGCAGCAAATAATCATGTGACATCATGTCAAAGGCTTTCCTAAAATCTATGTTTATCAAAGATGCTTTTTTATTATGTTTTATATTATAGTATGCCACCAAGTTTCTAACAGTTATTAAATTATCAACAATATTTCTTTTATCCATACAGCATGATTGCCCCTGGTTAATAATATTTTGAACAGCAATTTTTATTCTATTTGAAATAATTTTTGAAAATAATTTCATATCACAGTTTGAAAGCGTAATTGGTCTATAATCGTCCGTATATTTTGGATCCTTTTTTTTCGAAATTAATATTATTATTCCTTCATTAAGTTTTTTATTTATCTTTTCCGGTTCGTTTAAAAATTCGTTAAATATTTTAACTAAAAAGGGTGTTAAAATGTCTTCATATTTTTGATAAAATTCATACGGAATGCCATCTATTCCAGGTGTCCTATTTTTACTGCTTGTCTTAATCGCTTCCCTCGCTTCTTCCTCCGAAATTTCTTTTCTTAGTTGTTCATTAGAAAGAATGCTTATGTTTTTATTATATTTCCTTAGTATGAGATCCATTTCCTTATAATTTATCGGTTTTTCTTTGTAGAAATTTTTGTATGACCTTTCCATTTCTACAATTATTTCTTTAGAATTTTTTAAACAAATATTTTCGTTATTAAATAACGATTTAATGAATTTGTTTTCTCCATTGATTTTTTCCTTTGCAATTTGATATGTAGTAATGCGCTCTTCCTCTGTAATTGTTTGGGTCCTTGATCTTATTTTAATTCCTTCGTTACGAGTATCATATAATTTTCTAATTGTGGCTTTTGTTTCTTTAATTATTTCCCACATTTCACCATTATTGTTGTGATTTACAACTGCCTCCTTCAATACCTTTTCAAAAAAATTTATTGTATTATTGAAATCTATTGCATTTTGTCTGGATAAATTTTTTGTAATGTATTTTAATTTGGTTTTTACTTTATTTTGCCACCAATCAATTACATTCGTACGTGATGAAATTTTAACAATTTTCTCCCATTCTTGTCTAAATAAATTATCAAAGTCTTCGGATTTAAGTATTTTTGTGTTCATTTTCCAGTAACTTTTTCCAAAAAATGGCACTGATGTCACAACTTTCAATTTCAGAACTACCGCATTATGGTCTGAGAAGGCTACTGGAATTACTTTGCAATCAACTATTTTATTTTTTATTAAAGTGTCAGTATAAAATCTATCTAATCT
Source organism: Ctenocephalides felis (assembly GCF_003426905.1). Taxonomy (NCBI): domain Eukaryota; kingdom Metazoa; phylum Arthropoda; class Insecta; order Siphonaptera; family Pulicidae; genus Ctenocephalides; species Ctenocephalides felis. Next base: position 9,046 of record NW_020538533.1, read on the forward strand.
TGAAGCTGAATCACCCCTAATAAATGTAAATCCATTATCTTTCTTATTTAAATACTGCCACGCATCTTTTAATTTTAATTGGTTTAACAATCTTTTTAGTGCTGCACTATAATTTGTTTTTCCTTTTTGGTCCTTGGCATTTAATACACAATTAAAATCGCCTGCGATCATGATATTAGATTTGTTTGGTCCTATTATACTGGCTATATCTTCTTCAAATAATTTCTCCCTTTGTGGACGCTGACCATTACCGGCATGGGCATATATATTTACTAAATTTAAATCATCTATGTTAGCACCTATTATTCTAGAATTTTCATGAAGGATTACATTTTTTATTTCAATTCCTGGTCTTGTTAATATGGCTGTACCTCTTTGATTTTCATTAATGTTTAGTATACCTTCATATGGTTTAAAAAATCTTAAATCGTTTTCATTTATTTCTTGTAACAATATTATATCTAAATCATTATCTGTTATAAATTTTTTCAGTAATATTTTAGTCGTTAAACTTCTAATACCATTTATATTTATTGTGGCAATATTTCTGATTTTATAATTATTCATCAAGATGTGTTCTTAAAAAGGAATTTAAGAAGAAATTTAAATTATATAGTTTTTAATTTTGTTATTTCTTTATTTATTTCAGGATTAGGTGTTTCACCATATTCTTTTCCATATTCTAGTGATCTGTCTTCTTCTGACATATCTATATCTGAATCCTGTAGAATACAATTCATTGAAGAAATTGGTGTATTTATATCCATGTTTTCAATTATATCCTTCATTACTTCCTCTGTATTTGGGGTTGTTATTTTAATTTTTTTATTACTGATAGGCGTTTTTTCTGTTTCATTTATGCTTTGTTTTCCTTTTTCTTCTTTTTGTTTTATTTTTTTATATTCAGTCATATAATTAGAACTTTCATTGTTTTTTATAATTATTATTTTTTCTTCTTTTTTATTATTAATTTCTTCTTCATTTTTTCTAATTTGATCATTTTTTTCCTTTTGGGTAACAACAATTTTATCTATTATGTTTTCTTCATTCTTTTTCACTATTGGTTTATTTTTCCCTAAATCTTTTAATCTTTCTCCTATTTTTGAGTTCATTGTACATTCTTTTTTCACGTGGCTTGTTTCTCCACATTTAAAACATTTTCTTGGTTGTCCTCTAATTATTATTGTTGTGTTTTTTCCATTCACTTTAATCATGCTTGGAATTTCTTTTGTTACTTCTATTAATAAGGTTCGATTTCCAGTGTAGCAGTTTATAATGCCTTCTCCTGTCCATATATCTTCTTGGTACTTTAATATTTTGCCGTACTCTGACATTATTTTCCTTATTTGTTCTTCCGATGTCTCCCATTGTACATTTAACAATTTTATCCACTGTGGCGGTTCCCTAGGTTCACTATATTCAATTTCATAACACTGATTTTTATCGGACTTAAATTTTATATTAGTTTCATATTTACTTTTAATTTCATTTATAATTTTCTCATTATTAAATTTCACATTTAATACCTTATTTTCCATGGATATTCCGTATATACAGCTGATATCTTCATAAATACTATTTAAAATTCCTTTTAACCAGAAATGAGCAGTTAATGGCAAAATTATTCCTTCAATTACTTTGAAATTAAATAGAAGTGTGTTTTTCGGTTTAACACACTCCATTATATAGTTATTAAAATAACTGTTTTATTATAAATGTATACCAGGCAAGCCTGCATTTTTAACGTGTTTATTTTGTTACGCAATCGATGTGTTCACTTCGAATGTTTAACACAAACTGATTTTCAGAAATCATATGAACTCGCGCATAAGCGTTATTGTATTTTAGAACAAAAATTTCGGAAATCTTCGGAAGATCCTCTCGGCATTTATGAATTAAACACTGTACATTACAATCACGTCAAAAGTGGAATACCCCTTCTCTCCCGGCTAAAAAGGGTATGTTAGTTCTAATCAAAAATGAAAATTTGCCACCTCTTCAATGGTCTATGGGGGTTATTGAAGACGTTTTTCCCGGAAAAGACCGAGAGGTGCGCACAGCTTTAGTAAGAACCAGGGATACGTTATTGAAACGCCCTGTAGTAAAGCTCTGCCCCCTACCTACACAGTAATTTATAGTGAGGAAATATGTTGTTTCATATTTGCAAATGATAGAAAGTCTAATGCTTCTATTTGTTACCTTTCAATTAATTCCTTTTACCATTATATGTAGTAACTTTATCAGTAACCTACTTCTATTCAGAGGAATCGCATGACAACTCAATCACACTCAAGAGCAGCAGAATGTTATATGCTCAGTTGTTCTCACAACTTTTGATAATATTCAAAAATCTGTACATTCAAGAATATTGAACGCTATGAATCATCATAATGTATTGCAGTTATTGTGAAAATGCCTTTAATTTGGAAATGAATACCCATATTGGACACACTTCAAATCCGAACTGGTTGTTTCAAGTCATGCTGGTTACTCAAAAATAAACTACAACCATCATAAACAAATCCACAAACAAGATCAATGAAATTTTAATTCCTATTCAACATAAAGGCATCTTAGATATGGCAATCGATAATTACACCAAGACAAATTCTCATGTCTTCCGAAAACAAGCATGTATGATGCAAGCCTAAAATAATTTCCTGTGGTGCTATATGCAAGTCTCATGGAAGTGATATCCATTAATAGAATATACTAAAATCATTTGCTATAATATCGAAAAAATGAAATTTGGCAGTATTATTACAGCAAGATACTGAGCAACTATAATATATTTTAAACAAAAATAAAGGTTACTGCTTTCCTGTCAAGATTACTTATCCTTAATATTGATTCTGATTGGTGAGCATAAAAACATTAGATATTCCATCAAAACTTAACTTTCTTCAATTCAATTAATAATCAACATGTTATTTCTTCACCATCTCTCATGTGTTTCATTTTCGCATAGTTTGACTAATGGTTTTGATATTTCCATTTATATTTTCTAGTATTTAAAATGGTACCCTTTTCGCCCGGGGAAGAAATGGTGACGCCACTAAGACTATTACATGAGTCTATAATAATAAAGTCGCCATCTCGGGATTGCAATATGTCAACCGATTTATTCCATCCTAATCCAGACTACCTGTCTCTTTCCTTCCAAAACTTTCACCTAGACTTCCGACATGGGGTCAGTCTATTCTAGTTGGTTCCTAGTTCTGTTTCGTTCTAGCGCGTTTCCAGTTCCGTATTCAATTCGTATTCAGTTTGCTCTCCTTCTTTGGTTTAATTTAAAAGTTTTATTGTGTTAAGTTTCCTTTTATCATTTAAAGTAAGGTCTTTTTTTAGTTTGTTATTATAAGAAAACAGAACGTTTTTTAGTTTCAAATACAGTCCGTATACAGTCCAAGAATACCAGCCATCCGTGTGGGCTGCTAATAGAATCAAGGCCACACCAAAAGGAATGGGAATATGTGAAACAGCTATGTGAAACGTGTAAATAATTGAAATTAGAATAATGTATGTAATATAATAATTTATATCGTATATATTTTTTATATATCGTAATATTTAATTTTAGAAAAATATTATGCAGTCAATTGTATGTTTGCACAATGGTGTTTATGAAATATATGTATGTTGAAAGTGATTTAAAAGGTGCTTTAAATTAATAGCAAATTTGCTTAGAATATTATATATTATAATTATTTGTAATTAAAACGAGAAATATTTAGAAGTGTATTTTGAATAATATTTAAACATATAATATATATATATATATGTATATATATATATATATATATATATATATATATATATACCCTAGTAGAAACGAATCGTGGCGCAATATTGTACTTTTTATGGGCTCTATATTGTTTACCAATATTGCTATAATATTATTCTGTTAACATTTTCCCATATAAATCCAATATTAAAACCAATATAGGCCCCATATAAAACCAATATTGATAAACAATATTAAAATCCCATTCAAAACTAATATAAGCCCAATATGGAAAACCAATATAAAATTAATATAAATAAACAATATTTACCCTACATAAAAAGCCAATATAAGCTCAATATAAATAAACAATATTTACCCCAAATTCAAAATTATTATTTAACCCACATTTAAAAATATTATTTAATTTATAGAGAAAAACAGTATTTAACTCATTGATAATAAAAGTTTATTTATTCTAAATGAATACATACATTTTTAAATAGTTTATGTATTGAATCTTAATAATTTTATCAACATTCTACACATTATTTTATGATAATAAGATATACAACAATCAAAATATTTTCAGTCATTATAATAATTTGGAGGATCTTAATGGTAAATCATAACCTCATCTTTGTTAATCCTATCGCCTTAATTGTCTATTTATAAGTATTTTAATTAGTGATGGAAATTCTTATATTATTTGGATATTTTCACACATGTTTTAACATTTTCTTGCATTCGATCATGATTACACCTGAAATAAGATAAAATATATTAATATTTTTTAGCAATATTTCTGGAATATATGGATTTTATAAACTCATAATAAATTCAATTACTTAGCTTTTAATATAAAAACATTTCTGGCATTGTAGTTTATTGAATACAGTAAATATAAAATGTTAACATTAATTTAAAACAGTACAATTATAATTTTAAATTAAAACAAAAAACTGTTGATGGAAATACGAACATCAAATATTCAAAAGCGATAATAAATTATTGAAAAGTCTGCATTTAATAAGTTTGTTAATATTTTTATTACCTTTATCAAATCCATTTTTGCTATGTGATAGCTTTTATATTACAGCTGATCTTACATCCATTTCAATTTAGTCAATCTAGAATATATAAAACACATCATTGTTTACTAAATATGTATGTTGATTTATATAATATAAGTAATAAATATACTTACGTACTTTAACCATAAAACTCAAAATTGTGTAACCGCTTGATTTTAATTATAAACTGTTCACAAAATATGTTCTTAGCCAATTATTATTTGATATCACAGATCATTTTATTTTTCACTAAATATTCTCATTTCTCCAGACTTACTATATATTATGAATATTTTTTAATATTATAATAAATTCTAAATTCAACAAGAATTGCTAAATGCTCTGCGTAACAAATTTCATACTATTGAAAAATGCGAGGCTCTGCGATTTGTTCGTTGGTGATGCAATAGACTTAGAGCATTGTTAATCAAAGGGCGGTTCTAACATATTTTTATGTATTTTGATGTTTTTTATCATTTTATGTTACGAAGTATACGCTCATTAATTTGTCGTTATTAGTTTATTCAGTGTAGTAGAGTCAGTAAAGTATATCCATAACTCCCTTTTCATTCATTTCAATATGAGAGAGTTAGTAAATTGCATAATCAGTGAAACGTTACTTAGAAAATATTCAAAACAAAATTAATAAAATTGCTATTAATTATCATTATATCAAATATGTTTACATTTAGAAAATTTTTAATGTTTATATTTATTATTAATTTTTTTTTCTGAATTATATTAAATAAATTTTATCTTCACAAAACAAAATTAATATTACACTTAATTTATTTTACGTTTTGGGCTTATGGATTCTTTCCTTCTTCAAGAACTAACCAACAAAGATTTTTTATAATCACACTCTTCTTTTATGTACACAATAATAAATTGAAAAAAATCTTCTTTTGCCTTTAAATTAATTTTTTAATCAAGCTTTTACTCTTGAATAACATTAATATAAATAATAAACAAGTAAGTAATATAAATAATAATTGCTATTGAAAAGAATGTATAAATATGTAATTAAAACAAAATTGCAATGACATAATATTAGTTCATAAATCACGTATAAAATTGCTTCGGCAACAACTGCTATATATTCAGGTATATGCGTAGGGTCCTTTTACGAAGGCCAAAGGACGAAAAGAAAGAGACATCGTACACGAAGCAACCACATGTTCACCATATGCATACATGTATAGCATACACCATATATAACATGCAATTTCAGAATGTTATTATTCTAAACGAATAAATATAAAACGTCTAAATTTATAAATATAAATCGATATATTACTAGTAGATATAACAGATTTAAATAATATTAATACATACCAAACCAGGAAAAAACAAATTTAAGCAAGTCTTGTGGATAACCACAAAATTTCATTATTTAACTCTTATTTTATTCGAAGTTTTGATTTTTTTTTCATCAAACATTTTGTTTAAAATTGTATTTTTTCTCGCTGTACTGACATTATTTAAGTTTGTTATTTATTCTACTACTATACTTTTGTACTACTACAATCTTGTATAATTTTGCTTTAGAATTTGCTAACTTACTGAATGATGACATACATAACAATGTCAAAACATACATATTATATAGTTAAAATATTTATTGATTTTTTAACGTCCCGTTGGGTAGTTATAGTAATGGAACGAGAATCGAAATCGATATTCGAAATCGAAAATGAAAATTTTTCATATCTTCACGTTTATAATGGATTTTTTGGCACTAATTGATGATTTAAAATTGATTATTTTCTTCACCAATGTAAATGTTATTTATTTCCCAAGTTCGATAATAAAGAAAAAATAAATGTGAATATAATATTTACAATTTATATTGAATTCATATAAAATTTATATCAAACTGTTAATTACGATCGAGCTGATCAGTGATTAGCTATGTATTAGCTAAGATATTATCAATGAGTTAAATTCTGTTTTTTATATGAATTAAATAATATTTTTAAATGTGGATTAAATAATAATTTTGAATTTGGAGTAAATATTGTTTATTTATATTAATCTTATATTTAATTTAGCTTTAATCATGATTTCGGTGCTAATTAATTATTTAAAGTTAATTTTTTTCGTAACCCTTATAAAGACCACATATTTCTCAAGTTCGATAATACTAAAGAAACTTTAAAAAACTTATAAATTAAATATAAATTTTAAATGTGGGGGTTATGCATTTTTTTTCTGGGCAACCACGATTCGTTTCTTCAGTATTATCGAACTTGGGAAATATGTGGTCTTTATAAGGGTTACGAAAAAAATTAACTTTAAATAATTAATTAGCACCAAAATCATGATTAAAGGTTTTAAAAAGTCATATGTTCGATCGCAATTAATAGTTTGATACATATTTCTTTTAAATTCAATATAAATTTTAAATGTGGGGGTTATGCATTTTTTTCTGGGCAACCACGATTTGTTTCTTCAGTATTATCGAACTTGGGAAATACATGGTATTTATAAGGGTCACGAAAAAAATTAACTTTAAATAATTAATTAGCACCAAAATCATGATTAAAGCTTTTAAAAAGACATATGCTCGATCGCAATTAATAGTTTGATACATATTTCTTTTAAATTCAATATAAATTTTAAATGTGAAGATTATGCATTTTTTTCTGGGCAACCACGATTCGTTTCTTTAGTATTATCGAACTTGGGAAATATGTGGCCTTTATAAGGGTTACGAAAAAAATTAATTTTAAATAATTAGTTAGCATCAAAATCATGATTAAAGCTTTTAAAAAGTCATATGCTCGATCGCAATTAATAGTTTGATACATTTTTCTTATAAATTCAATATAAATTTCAAATGTGGGGGTTATGCAATTTTTTTTGGGCAACCACGATTCGTTTCTTCAGTATTATCGAACTTGGGAAATATGTGGTCTTTATAAGGGTTACGAAAAAAATTAACTTTAAATAATTGATTATCACCAAAAACACGATTAAAGCTTTTAAAAGGTCATATGCTCGATCGTAATTAATAGTTTGATACATTTTTTTACATTAATGCTTTTGTGTAAGTGTCAATATTAAAACCAGTATGGGCTCCATATAATATATGGATAAACAATATTAAAATCCCATTCAAAACTAATATAAGCTCAATATTGAAAATCAATATAAGATTAATATAAATAAACAATATTTACCCCAAATTCAAAATTATTATTTAATCCACATTTAAAAATATTATTTAATTCATATAAAAAACAGAATTTAACTCATTGATAATATCTTAGCTAATACATAGCTAATCATTGATCAGCTCGATTGTAATTAACAGTTTGATATAAATTTTATATGAATTCAATATAAATTGTAAATATTATGTTCACATTTATTTTTTCTTTATTATCGAACTTGGGAAATAAGTAACATTAACATTGGTCAAGAAAATAATCAATTTTAAATCATCAATTAGCGCCAAAAACATCTATGGTGACTCTTAAGTAACATATTTTTGATCAGAATTAATTAATTAATAGCTAAATTAATTAAATCCATTATTAAACGTGAAGATACGCAAAAAATTTCATTTTCGATTTTCGTCTCATTACTATAACTACCCTACGGAAAGTTAAAAAAGCAATAAATAATTTAACTATATTGTATTTATTTATTAACTATATTATTTAACGATATTGTAAGTATGGCCATCATTCAATAAACAAAACAAAAACAAAATTATACAAGATTATAATAGTGCAAAAGTATCAGAATAAATAAATATATGTACGCGCCTTAATAAGTGTTGTTGTAATTTGAGGACGAAGACATATCAAAAAGTTTCGAATTGTTTTTGATGAAAGTTAATGTTACCAGCAGAAAAATGCATGGGACAGTTAGAATATTGTATTTTTTAAATATGGGTCTGCAGGAGGCTTTACTAGGCAAGGAAAAAATTATTCGAATAGCTATTTTCTGAAGCTTAAATATTTTAATTAGTTCGGATGAAAAACCCCAGAATTGAATGCCGTATGAAACGTGAGAATAAAAGTTGCTATAATAAACTGAAAGTAAGCAATTTAAACCAAGTTTGGGTTTTAGGGTGCGCAACATGAAACATGTTCTAGATAAAGTTGGTGATAGTGAGATAGAGATATGATCAGACCACTTTAAATTATTATTAACATGGATACCAAGAAATTTTGATACTTGCGAAAAATTATATGCTGAATTATTGATAGTTAAAGAAGTAATATTATTGGATAAACGATTTTTTGTACAAAAAGATATGATTTGGGTCTTATCATTATTGAGGACTAGATTATTTTCACAAAACCATTTCGTTATTTCTGACATAACCACGCTTAATTTATGTTGTAATTCATTAAGAGATTTGGCCTTGATGATAACGCTGGTATCATCCGCAAAAAGAATGAAATCACAAAGATTTGTATAATGGGGTAAATCATTAATATATATGAGAAATAAGAGAGGTCCTAAAATTGATCCTTGGGGCATACCCAATGTACTTGTCAATTTATCCGAAATTATTTGCTCGTGATCGTTATTTAAGTAAACGCTTTGTGTTCGATTAGACAGGTAAGATTCAAATAGTTTGAGCGAACGTCCGCGAATACCACAATTTTCTAATTTGTCAAGAAGTCTTTGATGAGAAATACTATCAAAAGCTTTGGACAGATCGCAAAATATCGCAGTACAATATGTGGCTTCTTCGAAGGAGTCAATGATGTTATGAACTAAATTATAAATTGAGTGGGAAGTGGAATGGTTCTTTCGGAAACCATGCTGATTCTTGAACAAAATATTATATTTATTGAGAAAAGACGTTAATCTAGTATGCAAGATTTTTTCAATTATTTTATCGAAAGAGTTCAAGAGGGAAATGGGACGGTAATTATTTATATCGTCTTTATTATTTTTCTTATGAAGTGGAAAAATCTTTGAATGCTTGAGGTGAGATGGAAATATTCCTTCATCGAAGCATTTATTTAAACATAACATAAATTTATCTATGAAAAAGGGATAGAATTCTTTAAGAATAAGACTAGGTATCTGATCCGGACCCGCTGAACTAGTAACTTTTATCGATAGAAAGGTTTGCTTTAGTTCTTCTAAATTTACAGGATAAAGAACGAATGTAGAATTATTTCGCGCGGATAAAGATTTAGTCGAACTAGTGGTGGTCCAGTTGATTGCGCTTGTTAATTTAGACGCTTCGGTGACAAAAAAGTGATTAAATTTATTAGATATGACTACCTTATCAATAATCTTGTCGCCGTTAATTGTAAGACAATCAATCTGTGAATATTTAGTTTTCGTGTTGATTTCCGAGTTAATTAAGGACCAAATTGTTTTCTGTTTATTAGCTGAATTAAAAATCAAGTTTTCGTTGTATTTGATCTTCGCTAAATTGATTAGATCATTTAAAGTTGCCCTATATTTCAAAAAATAAATTATAAAAGCCATGTTATCATTATGTACCGATAATCTCTCAAGAAATGCTAATCTTTTAAGTGAAATTCTCAACCCTTTAGTTAGCCAAGGAGTTAAAGTATTATTTTTTGGGCAAACGGTTTTCTTAATGAGAGGAAAAGCTTGATTAAAGTTGAATAAAAATGTAAAAATAAAGTTGTCGAACATTGAATTTGAGTCTTTGGACTTGTTAAGCAAGGTCCATGATTCCTTTCCCAAAAGACATTTGAAAATCAATTTATTTGATTCATCAAAATAACGTTTGTGTAATATAAAGGTAGATTTAGAAGTTGAAAAATTACAAAAATTTAATATTATGCCTCGATGGTCTGAAAGAGTGGTATTTATAACACGCGAATCAAAGTCTTTTAAATTGGTGAAGAAATTATCAATGCAAGAAGAAGATTGATGCGAAAAACGAGTAGGTTCATGTATTGTACGAGTTAAACCAAAAGACTGCATATTCAAATTGAATTCAATGGATGGCTTCGATTGCTTATTAAAGTGTATATTAAAATCGCCGCAAACAATGATTTTGGAATATTTATCAAAAAGGTTATGAATCAATTCGTACATCAGCGAGATGAACATATCAACATTCTGGTCAGGTGATCGATAAACGCATATAAGACACACGACGTCATTTGAGAGATTAATTTCAACAGCACAATATTCAAAAAGTTTTTCTACTTGAAGAGTATTAGTATAAACGGGTTTAGAACGAATGAAATCACTTACAAAAATGCACACACCTCCGTGGCCATATTGAGTTCTACAGAAATGAGAAGGTAAATTATAACCTTTAATTTTAATTAATTCAAGATCCGACTCATTTAACCAGTGTTCAGCAAAACATAATATTTGGGGTTTATAATTATCTATAACTACTTCTAATTGATTAAGTTTATTGGATAGTTTTTGTATATTTTGAAATAAAATTGAAAATTTTATATCAGCTTTAGGCACGAAAGGAATTAGAAACGTAAGGTTTCATTCCCGCCACAGCCTTGACACTCAACAACTCGTTAGCTAAAACCCTACATAATTTTCTTTTCCCGCTGAAAAGAAATGTAAGCCATGCCTGGTGTAATCGGATAAACCAACATGCCTGTTGACATCAAGAATCCGAAGATTACTGAACTTTCCTCGACCGTAGTCTCGGTTGATCCAGCAATTGGCATCGGAAATCAGCCCGTTGCAACGCACGTCATCGTATCTGTACGGAATTGTCATCAGACAAAGGTTTGTCTTTTGACATGAACGACGAGCCTTTTCCAAAGCGCTACGAATAGCGTAATTAGACGAATCGTCATTCGTTCCAGCCAGAACAACAACATGGTCACCCGGACCAAAGTCAGACACCAGACTCTCGATATCCCCAACCACGCCAGCAAATCCGCCCCCGGCTTGACTATGCTGAATATATCAAATTTTTGTCCAAGCAATTCTCTCAAGTATTCTGACCACCCTCTGCCGTGGCTATCGGAAAGGAACAAATTTTACTGTTCTTAATAGAACTTAACAAATCATTATTAACGCGTTGCTCGAGGTGCTTTGCTTTGGACTCTAATTTGGTAAATTCATCCCTAAGCTGTTTCAAATCTATGTTCCGTTTTTTTATTAAACCATAACTCATTACAGAGTTTAGAAAAAGAACGTGAAAATGTGGACGACTCTTTGAAAACTGAACCTGAAGAGCTCATATTCCCTAATACGGAACTAACACCAGTAATCCTGAGCTGAAGATACTGGTTCCCTAACTTAACCTCAGACAATTATTTTTTTCAGCCTATCAATTTAATATCTCTTTCGTGAACAAGAGATTGTAAATGAAAACAATTTGAGCAAAGAACAGTAGAATTTAAATCGATTGAGTCGTCCAAAACTGAGACACTTGTATTTAAGGACTGACTTGGCACTTAACTCCGTGTAACAACCATTTTGAAATATTTCATAAGAAATAAGTAAACTAGAAAATGAAACTAAATAAATTGAGTAACTAACTATTTAAAAAATTAGAATAAAAAGATAAAACGATATAAAATATTTAAATAAATTCACAAATCACAATTTAATAAACTAAAGGTACTGGAAAAACACTCGCGCAGGTATAAAGAACTACAAAAATACGGGATTTAACGGTAAATTCAGATAAAAATAAATAAAAAGGAGCAAGAATAGATGTTGACCGTACCGAGGTTGATGATAGACTGATAGACGGATTGGTGTTATTCGACTTTGAGAAGCGTTGTTGGACACCATATGGATGACGGGACTTATACATAAACTTATCCAACTC